>NW_025215328.1:80084-83586 GCF_004010195.1 Chiloscyllium plagiosum
GGTGTAAATGTTGTAGGTGTAAATGTTACAGGTGTAAGTGTTATAGGTGTAAATATCATAGGTGTAAATGTTACTGGTGTCAATGTAATTGGTGTAAATGTTTTAACATTACACCAATAAGACTTCCATATATAACACTTACACCTATAATATTTACTCCTATAACACTTACACCTAAAACATTTACACCAATAACATTTACTCCTATAACATATACATCGGTGTGAATGTTATTGGTGTAAATGTTATTGGTGTAAATGTTATAGGTGTAAATATTATTGGTGTAATATTAAAGGTGTAAGTGTTATAGGTGTAAATGTTGTTGGTGTAAATGTTATTGGTGTAAATGTTATAGGTTGTAAGTGTTATAGGTGTAAATGTAATAGGTGTTAGTGTTATTGGTGTAAATGTTATAGGTGGAAGTGTTATAGGTGTAAATATTATATGTGTAAGTCTTATAGGTGTAAATGTTATGGGTGCAAATGTTATAGGTGTAAGAGTTATACATGTAAATGTTAAAGGTGTAAATATTATAGATATAAGTATTACAGGTTAAAATGTAATAGGTGTAAATTTTATAGGTGTAAATGTTATTGGTGCAAATGTTATAGGTATAAGAGTTATACATGTAAATGTTATAGGTGTAAATATTATAGATATAAGTATTATAGGTTAAAATGTTATAGGTTTAAATTTTATAGGTGTAAATGTTATGGGTGTAAATGTTATAGGTGTAAGTGTTATTGGTGTAAGTGTTACAGGTGTAAATGTTATAGGTGTAAATGTTATAGGTGTAAATGTTATTGGTGGAAATATTATAGGAGTAAATGTTACAGGTGTAAGTGTTATTAGTGTAAATGTTATAGGTGTAAATATTATAGGTGTAAATGTTGTAGGTGTAAATGTTACAGGTGTAAGTGTTATAGGTGTAAATATTATAGGTGTAAATGTTACTGGTGTCAATGTAATTGGTGTAAATGTTATCGGTGTAAATGTTGTAGGTGTAAGTGTTATAGGTGTAAATATTATATGTGTAAGTCTTATTGGTGTAAATGTTTTAGGTGTAAATGTTATTGGTGTAAATGTTATAGGTGTAAATGTTATACGTGTAAATGTTATAGATGTAAATGTTATAGGTGTAAGTGTTATAGGCGTAAGTGTTATTGGTGCAAATATTATAGATGTAAATGTTATTGCTGTAAATGTTATTGGTCTAAATGTTACAGGTGCAAGTGTTATAGGTGGAAATGTTATTGGTGTAAATGTTATAAGTGTAAGTGTTATAGGTGTAAATGTTATGGTTCTAAATGTTATTGGTGTAAATATTATTTGTGTAAATATTATACGTTTAAATGTCATTGGTGCAAATGTAATTGGTGTAAATGTTATAGGTGTAAGTCTTATCGGTGTAAATATTATAGGTGTACATGTTATTGGTGCAAATATTATGGGTGTAAGTGTAATTTGTGTAAATGTTATTGGTGTAAATGTTATTGGTGAAAATATTATTGGTGTAAATGATATAGGTGTAAATGTTATAGGTGTAAGTGTTATTGGTGTTAATGTTATAGGTGCAAGTGTTATTGGTGTAAATGTTATAAGTGTAAATATTATAGGTGTAAATGTTTTTGGAGTAAATATTATAAGTGTAAAGGTTATAGGAGTAAATGTTATTGGTGTAACTGTTATCGGCGTAAATGTTATAGGTGTAAGTGTTATAGGTGTAAATTTAATGGTGCAAATGTTATTGGTCTAAACATTATACGTGTAAATGTTATTTGTGAAAATGTTATAGGTGTAAATGTTAATGGCGTAAGTGTTATTGGTGTAAACATTATAGGTGTAAATGTTATAGGTGTAAATATTATAGGCGTAAACCTTATGGGTGAAATTGTTATTGGTGTAAATATTCGAGGTGTAAATGTTATTGGTGTAAATGTTATTGGTGTAAATGTTACAGGTATAAATATTATAGGGGTAAATTTTATACCTGTAAATATTATAGCTGTAAATGTTTTAGGTGTAAGTGTTATAGGTGGAAGTGTTTTAGGTGCAAATGTTATAGGTGTAAATGTTTTTGGAGTAAATGTTATAGATGTAAATATTATAGGTGTTAATGTTATAGGTGTAAGTGTTATTGGTGTAAATATTATAGGTGTAAATGTTATAGGCGCAAGTGTTATTGGTGTAAGTGTTATAGGGGAATTTTTTTTCTTGTACATGTTTTCGGAGTAAACGTTACAGGTGTAAACGTTATAGGTGTAAATATTATAGTTGTAAATATTATAGGTTTAAATGTTATTGGTGTAAATGTTATCGGTGCAAATGTTATCGGTGAAAGTGTTATAGGTGTAAATTTTATGGTGTAAATGTTATTGGTCTAAACATTATAGGGGTAAATGTTATAGGTATAAATTTTATACGTGTAAATGTTATTGGTGTAAATGATATTGTTGTAAATATTCTAGATGTAAATGTTTTGATGTAAATGTTATGGGTGGAAATGTTATTGTGTCTATGTTATTGGCTTAAATATTATAGGTGTAAATATTACAGGTGTAAATGTTATAGGTGTAAATATTATTGGTGTAAATATTATCAGTGTAAGTGTTATAGGTGTAAATGTTACTGCTGTAAATGTTATTGGTGTAAATATTATGGGTGTAAATGTTTTTGTTGTAAATGTTATTGGTGTAAATGTTATAGCTGTAAATGTTATTGGTGTAAATGTTATTGGTGTCAATGTTACAGGTGTATGTGCTATTGGTGTAAATGTTATAGGTGTAAGTGTTATAGGTGTAAATATTATACGTGTAAGTGTTAGAGGGGAAATTGTGATAGGTGTAAATGTTATACGTGTAAATATTATTGGTGTAAATGCTATTGGTTTAAGTGTTGTAGGTGTAAATGTTAAAGGTGTCAGTGTTATAGGTGTAAATGTTACAGGTGTAAATGTTAATGGTTCAAGTGTTATAGGTGTAAATATTATACGTGTAAATATAATAGGTGTAAATGTTATTGGTGTAAATGTTCTAGGTGTAAGTATTATAGGTGGAAATATTATTGGTGTAAATGTTATAGGTGTAAGTGTTATAGGGGTAAATGTTATAGATGTAAATGTTATAGGTGTCAGTGTTACAGGTGTAAATGTGATAGGTGTAAATGTTATTGGTGTAAATGTTATTGGTGTAAATGTTATAAGTGTAAGTGTTATAGGTATAAATGGAATAGGTGTTAATGTTATTGGTGTAAAGGTTATTGGTGTAAATGTTACAGGTATAAGTGTTATAGGTGTAAATGTTATAGGTGTAAATATTATTGGTGTAAATATTATCAGTGTAAGTGTTATAGGTGTAAATGTTACTGCTGTAAATGTTATTGGTGTAAATATTATGGGTGTAAATGTTTTTGTTGTAAATGTTATTGGTGTAAATGTTCTAGGTGTAAGTATTATAGGTGGAAATATTATTGGTGTAAATGTTATAGGTGTAAGTGTTATAGG
>NW_025215328.1:95555-97000 GCF_004010195.1 Chiloscyllium plagiosum
ATGTCAGAGGCAGGTTCTTTACTCAGAGAGTGGTAAGAGCATCGAATGCCCTACCTGCCAATGTAGTTAACTCAGCCACATTATGGAGATTTAAACAATCCTTGGATAAGCACATGGATGATGATGGGATAGTGTTGGGGGAAAAGCTGAGAATAGTTCACAGGTCGGCACAACACTGAGGGCCGAAGGGCCTGTTCTGTGCTGTATTGTTTAATGTTCTATGTTCTAACAACCTAGCTCTCAAAGCCGGCAAAACCAAGGAACTCATTATTGCCTTTCGGCGGGATGTTACTCATGCCCTTCTACACATTAACAGCACAGAGGTGGAATGAGTGGAGAGTGTCAAGCCCCTGGGAATGGTCATCAACAACAAGCTTTCTTGGACTCTTCATGTGGACGCACTGGTTACAAAGGCCCAACAACGTCTCTTCTTCCTCAGGCAGCTGAGGAAATTTGGCACGACGGCGAATACCCTTGCCAATTTTTTAGGTGCACCATTGAGAGCATTCTGTCTGGATGTATCACTACCTCGTGTGGCAACTGTACCATTCAAGATCGGAGACAGTTACAGAGAGTGGTGAACTCGGCTCAGACAATCACAAAGGCCAACCTCCCATCTATAGAATCCACCTACCAGGCCCACTGTCAGGGAAAGGCCGCCAGCATTCTCAAAGATCCATCCCACCCTGACAATGTTTTTCTACAACCTCTACCATCGGGGAGAAGGTACAGAAGCCTGAACACATGCACCAGCCGGTGTCGCAACAGTTTCTACCCTACTGTTGTTAGAATACAGATTGGACTCTCAAACTCTTAACATTTGCCTGTACCTGTTTTGCTGCTAATTACCTGTTATTTACTATCTATGTTATTTAACTCTGTGATCTGCCTGGATTGCTCACAAGACAAAGCTTTTCACTGTGCCTTGGTACACGTGACAATAAATTCAATTTAATTGAATACAATTCTTTTCAAGGGCTCAAAGTGGCTGGATGTGCAGAGAGTTCCATTCTCAAACACAGGGATGACGATGGAAAAGCTGTGCAGGTCTTTTGTAATACACAGACTCCGAAAGTGTTGGTCACAGGTGACGGGCCATCGTTTATCAGCTGGGAATCTGAGTATTTCCTAAAGTCAAATGGTATTCAGTGTGTAAAGGCAGCTCCACACCATCCATCATCCAATGGTCTGGTAGAAAGAGCAGTCCAAACTTTGAAGACAGGCTTAAAGAAACAGCCGACAGCTTCACCAGATATCAAACTGTCCTGACTCCTGATTGATTATTGGACCACCCCCTCACACACCTCCAGGGACAACTCCAGCAGAGTTGCTAATGAGGAGAGGACTCCGCACCATCTGATCTTCCCAGGGCCTGAGGGTGGGGTCAAACAGCATCGGGAATGCCAAGCTTCCACTTAGGGAGAGAGCCCGGATACTTCAAGGGA
>NW_025215329.1:0-4422 GCF_004010195.1 Chiloscyllium plagiosum
CCTACTGCGAATCCTCTTACAAGGATGCCTTCCTTGAAGAAGCTCTCTTCCTCCCTCTACAAAGATTTCAGTGAGTCCCTCTCTCACTGCACCCCCCAGGTCATCTACCTTGACCTCTTTCCACCTATCACATTTCCGACACCCCTCCCCCAAGTCCCTCCTCCCTACCTTTTATCTTAGCCTGCTGGACAAACGTTCCTCATTCCTGAAGAAGGGCTTATGCCCGAAACGTCGATTGTCACTGACTTTGAGTCTACTCACAGCATCAACGGCTTTGTTTTGCCTAACTGCACTTTGCCCCCTCAGCCAGGGATACCCAGCACAGGATACTGGTGTGTGGTTTTGTTATTTAGCATGGAAACAAAGCCAAGCAGTCCTCAGTCGAAGTCAATGAGCCAGTCTTCAGGGAAGGAGTCCCAGTTCAGTAGGTCCAGCAACAGCCTCTGATATTGGTCCAAAGCACAGTCAGTCAGTTGTCAGGATGGTCGGAGTCAGGATCCTCTCCTTTGTAGGGACTGAGGAGCTAAATGTCAGGCAGCCCACCACCTGCTAGTCTCTCCCTGCCCTACTTGTTCCAGGAATGAGAGAAAGGGAGTGGTTGAGTGAGAGGAAAGTGGGTGACACTGCTATTAGTGCAGGTGAGGGAGGGGGCATCAGTGGTGAGGTGATGGAGTGAGTGAATAGGCAGAGCAGAGGGCATTCAGGGTTTGAAGGAAGGGATCCTACGGTGGGAAAGCATGAGGGGGAAGATATTTGGTAGTGATGGGTAGTGTAGCAGAACAGAGACACCTAGGGGTTCAGGTACATAATCCTTTGAAGTTTGCATCACAGGTAGACAGGGTGGTTAAGGAGGAATTTAGCACACTTGCCTTCATTGCACAGACCTTTGAGTGTAGGAGTTGGGACATCATGTTGAAGTTGTACAGGCCGCTGGCGAGTGCCTCCTCAGGAATACTGTGTCCACTTCTGGTTCCCCAGTTATGGGAAGGGTATTATTACACTGGTGAGAGTTCAGAAGAGATTTACCAGGATGTTACCATGAATGGAGAGTTTGAGTTATAAAGGCTAGATAGGCTGGGACTTTTTTCACTGGAGCCTAGGAGGTTAAGGGGTGACCTTATCGAGGTTTATAAAATCTTGAGGGGTATAAATAAGGTGAATGGCAGATGTATTATCCCTGTGGTGGGGGATTCCAAAACTAGGGGGCATATTTTTAAGGTGAGAGGAGAACAATTTAAAAAAGACATGAGGGGCAATTTTTTTACAGGTTTTTTTTTACACATTTGCACAATTAAAGAACTAAACGCAACATGAAGAAACAATTTTAGACCCAGGAAATTGTTTTGATGCCAAAGGCACTGCCCTAAGGCATGATGGAAGCTGATTCCACAGCAACTTCCAAAAGGGATAAATAGTCGAAGGGAAGAAATAACAGGTCGGTAAGGAAAGAGCAAGGCAGTCAGATTAACTAGGCAGTTCTTTGATAAGAACTACCATCAGTACAATGGGCTCAATGACCTTCCCTTGTACTGTTTGGATTAGAGCCGTGCTGGAAAAGCACAACTAGTCAGGCAGCTTCCGAGGAGCAGGAAAATCAACGTTTCGGGCAAAAGCCCTTCATCAGGACTGGTGAAGAGCTTTTGCCCGAAACGTCGATTTTCCTGCTCCTCGGAAGCTGCCTGACTAGCTGTGCTTTTCCAGCACCACTCTAATCTAAATTCTGATTCCCAACATCTGCTGTCCTCACCGTCCCTTTGTACTGTACCATACTATGACTCTATAATGTAGCATTGCCATAAGACAATATCCACATGGTCAGAAGGCATGAGTTTCAGTGTTAAAAAGACTGTTTCGTGTGGCATGTCCCACTGTAGAGTTAATATACAGGGTGCTCACAAAGAACACCTTTAACAGGAAAGGATGTTGGATGGAGTGGCCACACATCACATACGTATACACTCTCTTGCTTGTCAAGAGAGGCTCACAACAATTTCCTGTGTCTAAAAATGTTTCTTCATGTTGCATTTAGTTCTTTAATGGAAGACCATGGAATATGTGGGTGATATGTAGACAAAGGGAGACATGGACAATGAAATTCATTGTCAGTGATGCCTTCAGCCGACTGAGGAGAAGGGCCGTTAACTTCTCAAGTCCATTTTGTTTCTCTCTCCACAGATGCAGCCAGACCTACTGAGTTTCCCCAGCAATTTCTGTTTTTGTTTCAGATCTTAGCACTTACAGTTCTCTGCTTTCTTTATTTGAGATGGCCTGTGTTTGATGGCCAGGGTTTCAACCTGATAGCTCAAATAAGATGCTTTATATAAATTGTACTCTGTGTGTGATATGCATGTCACAGACTGTACCCAGTGTGACCTGCAAACTCCTGTGTGTGTATCCCCATGTGGTATATGGACTGTACCCCTTTGTGTTACAATATATTGCAAGGACTGAGCCCTGTATGTTGCTCAATCCCAACCCTATGATCTGTGCCATGTGGGTTACATCCAGTGTAACCCTCTGTGTTATATAAACTCTGCCGTGTGTTATATAAGCACCACTCTGTTTTACGTAAACTGTACCTGTTTTATGTAAACTGTACTCTGTGTTTTATATAAACGCAGCCCCCTGTTTGTTACATAAACTCTGCGCACTGTGTTATTTACCGTGTCTCTTGTCGGGCGGAATAATCCTTACACAGCAGGATTAATGAGGCCACCTCCCGCTCTAGAAGCCTCTGGGGGGGGGGTGTGACCTTATTGGGCCCAGCAGCGGGTTAACAGGCGCAGAGAAACTTCTGCAAAATGTTCTCAATACAACACGTATCTGAGGAAGTGTCAGTACAGGGAGTGTCTGAGCCGTTCTGCAGCTTTGGCAGCAGAGTCAGACATTACCTCATTGGCAGAGGCAGACAGGCGAGAGAGAGAGCTGTGTGTGTGCTTGGATGTGCTGGGTTTGCTGCAGCGTGTGCTCTGAGCTCTGCTGGAGAGTGACACACTCCTGGCTAGTACCTGCAGTGTAAAACCGGGTACTGAGGCTCCTTTACGTGAGGACAAATCTGCAGAGGCCGCTCCCAATGAAGCAGCCGGTGGCTGGTTTGGCAATGTGCCCACCTCAGTGGGGGTGGGGGGTAAGAGTACGGCTGTCACTGGGATAAACGGAAGGCCAGGTGGAATACCTGCGCAACAAAGACTGTGGACAGAACAAAAAAAAAACAACAAACATCCTGTCTTCTTAATCAGATGTGGCGTGACTAGACAATATGACAGTTGGCTCGGCCCCAGACTGTCTGGGTCATGAATTCATCTGCTATGGGCAATACACAATGTGTCATAGCAGCACTTCGTAGCGCAATGGCCCTACCTCTAATCCAGGAGCACCAGGGTTAAAACTCCCACCTGCTCCACGGGGTTCAGCATTCAGAGAAACCCTACAGTGTGGAAGTGGGTCTTTCACACCAATGAGTCCATACAGACTCTCTGAAGACCATCCCACCTAGTCCCATCACGTCCCATGGCTAACCCCACCTAGTCTGCACATCCCTGGACACTACAGGCAAGTTAAGCACCACACAACTTTGGACCACCCCATGCAGACGTGAGGAGAATGGGTAAACTCCATGCAGATAGTGGCTCGAGGGCAGAGTCGAACCCAGGTCCCTGGCGCTATGAGGTAGCAGTGCTAACTACTGAGCCAGAGTGCTGCCCTCAGGAGAGCACTGAGTACAAATAGGGATATGAGAGAAAGGCAGGAACATGATTCAATGGTAGAACTAGTGCTGACACGATGGGCTGAACTGCTTCCTTCGGCCCTATAACAATTCTGTGAATGGCATCTCGGAACAAATTAATTAGCAAAAATTTGTAATGTCATTAACCAAATGATTTGGCCATCTCACTGTCTGTCTTCAATAGCCATTACCCCATTATCTCATCTCTAATAAACTGTTTCCACTTACAAGTGCTATGTCTCTTCCAAATTAAAACTTTGCAAATATGTGCACTTGGCAAAGTAACAACTGAGCTTTGTCTGTTTTTGAAACAATATCTATCAATCAAGTCGAACAATGAACTGATTGATGAAGTCTGCCTGACCTTTGGACAGGGTTTGGTTTATAGTCAACTTTGAGACTGTCTGGTTTCAGTTCAGGACTCACTGATAACCTCAGATAGAATTGACTGTACTGCCAGCCCATCCTGAGGGGTGGTGGGGGTGAGGGGGGTGGGGGTGGGGGGGGGGGGTGGAAATGAAGGCTATGCAGGCAAATGGGATTTAAACACCCTCATTTCTCTTTGATCACCTCCTGGAGGTAACTAGGAGAAAGTGAGGACTGCAGATGCTGGAGATCAGTGCTGAAAATGTGTTGCTGGAAAAGCGCAGCAGGTCAGGCAGCATCCAAGGAGCAGGAGAATCGACGTTTCGGGC
>NW_025215329.1:5759-21562 GCF_004010195.1 Chiloscyllium plagiosum
GGATGCTGCCTGACCTGCTGCGCTTTTCCAGCAACACACTTTCAGTCCTGGAGGTAACTGTCCATTCTGGCCTTCCCACCTGGAAGTTAATTGAGGATCTTAAGTCCTTTGGGATGTAGGATGACTTGCTTCCACTCTGCTTCCGTGGCTCGGAGATAGTTGATGATGCGCAGACTCTGCCACATTCTGGGCAAACTAGTGAAAAGCCTCAGTCGGGGAGTGATTTGGGGGTCAATGCATTGCCTCCAATGCCTCACCTTTTCGCCTTCAGAATACTCCCACCTCTGCTTTCTTTGGTTTGCATTGTACTGACATTTGTGACTGAACAGCTTTTGTTCGACTCTTAACAGTCAAATTTGTTAGAATTAAACGCAAACGTGCTCTTAATCTTGATTAATCTTTATGCTTCATTAAGAGCTCAGCAGGTATATCATGCAGTGCCGTCCTTTACTTCAGCAGAAAATTAGCTAATCTCTCTTTCAAGTTGAAACTTGAACATTCCTGCAGCATTGACTGCTCTCAGTTATTCCTGCTGCTCCACTGAATGCTACAGAAAAGGTGCAGTGGGGTCTGGATGTTTGACACCATTACGGAATTGTGGAATTCTAGAACAAAGCAGCTCAAAGCTGAGGGCCATTATCTGAGACAAGCTCCTCTGGTAAAACATGACAGGCAAAAATAGATTGCATTGACTCATATTCTTTACTGCAATCCACTTGGAGTGACTGCCAAGAAATTGTCAGTTTTCTTTGTGCAAAAGTCTACATGCATTCTTTGAGATGGCCCAGTCACCCATTCCCTTGGTCACAAACGAACTGTTAATAGCTTATTCTTCTTGTTTTGACAAGGGAAACATTTGCTAAGCAGTGATCATGGATCACTACCTAGACCAGGCCAACAAATAGATCTTCTGGCTCTGGACTTAATGGATCACTATAGGAGCACGGTGTACACAAGTATACAAGCACCATGCAATTCAGTCCCTCAAGCCTGCTGCACCATTCAATAAGATCTTGGCTGATCTGAGGTTAATCCCAAATCTGCCTTCTTCTGGATAACCTCTTAACCCTTTGGTTAACAATTATTTATCTACATCCACCAGGGATTCTGCCTTCACCACCTTTTCAGAGAAAGAGTTCCAAATACGCACAATCCTCCCAGGAAAAGGAAGTTCACCTCATCTCTGATTAAAGTGGGTGACCCCTGATCTTTAAATACTGAGCCCTTATTTTAGCTTCTCCCGTCCTCTCCTCTACCCTGTCCAGACCCCTCTGGGTCTGAAATGTTTCAGAGCTGAAAATGTGTTGCTGGAAAAGCGCAGCAGGTCAGGCAGCATCCAAGGAACAGGAGAATCGACATTTCGGGCATAAGCCCTTCTTCAGGAAGAAGGGCTTATGCCCGAAACGTCAATTCTCCTGCTCCTTGGATGCTGCCTGACCTGCTGCGCTTTTCCAGCAACACATTTTCAGCTCTGATCTCCAGCATCTGCAGCCCTCACTTTCTCTCTCTGAAATGTTTCAATCAAGCTGTCTCTTATCTTTCTAAACATCTGTGTTTAGCCTGACCAATCTTTCCTCATAAAACAACCATCCCATTCCCAGTATTAGTTTAGCAAATCTTATCCAAACTGCTTCCAGTGCACTCACATCTTAACAAGGTGAGGTTGGTTTTCTTTCTCACATTTATTGCTGACGGGCTTCCTAGGAAACCTAGCAACATGCAGCCACGGGAGAAAACCAGCCTGTGAAATGAGGGACAACTCCTGTTCATGGAGGTGACATTTCTTAGAGTGGCCATCCTGGAGGTAAAATTTCCAGCTTATTTGCGCATTTCAAGGACAGAGCCTACCGCTGCCCCCTCCTGTATATTTTGAGAATTGTAACACACCATCCCGACTACATGAACAATGCGGTGTTACTTTGTCTATATCCATTGTAGCTTGGATTGTTTTTAAGACTAGATTTTGCACCACACAATAGCTTCAAGTGGAGGTATTGAATTGAATTGAATTTGTTGTCACGTGTACCAAGGCACAGCTTTGTTTTGTGAGCAATACAGTCAGATCACATGGTTAAATAGCATAGATAAGTAAATAATAGGTAAATAGCAGCAAAAACCAAAACACAGGTACAGGCAAATGCTAAGAGTTTGAGTCCAGTCAGTATTCTAACAAGAGTAGGGTGGAAACTGTTATGAAACCGACTGGTGCATGTGTTCAGGCTTCTGTACTTTCTCCTCAATGGTAGAGGTTGTAGAAAAACATTGCTAGAAAAACATTGCCAGGGTGGGATGGGTCTTTGAGAATGCTGGCGGCCTTTCCTTGACAGCGGGGCCTGTTAGATGGATTCTATAGATGGGAGGTTGGCCTTTGTGATTGTCCGGGCCGAGTTCGCCACTCTCTGTAACTGTCTCCGATCTTGAATGGTACAGTTGCCATACGAGGTATTGTGAATTAATTAGATTAGATTAGATTACTTACAGTGTGGAAACAGGCCCTTCGGCCCAAACAGTCCATACCGACCCACCGAAGAGTAACCCACCCAGACCCATTTCCCTCTGACTAATGCACCTAACACTATGGGTAATTCAGCACAGCCAATCCACCCTAACCTGCACATCCCTGAACACAAGGGGTAATTTAGCACGGCCAATCCACCCTGACCTGCACATCTTTGGACTGTGGGAGGAAACCGGAGCACCCGGAGCAAACCCACGCAGACACGGGGAGAATGTGCAAACTCCACACAGACAGTCGCTCGAGGCTGGAATCGAACCTGGTACCCTGATGCTGTGAGGCAGCAGTGCTAACCACTGAGCCACCGTGCCACCCTGTTATCAGAAGAGATGGGATAGATTTTTAGATTAGATTAGATTACATTACAGTGTGGAAACAGGCCCTTCCGAGTTCGCCACTCTCTGTAACTGTCTCCGATCTTGAATGGTACAGTTGCCATACGAGGTATTGTGAATTAATTTGATTAGATTAGATTACTTACAGTGTGGAAACAGGCCCTTCGGCCCAACAAGTCCACACCGACCCGCCGAAGCGCAACCCACCCATACCCCTACCCCTACATTTACCCCTATACCTAACACTGTGGGCAATTTAGCTTGGCCAATTCACCTGACCTGCACATTTTTTGACTGTGGGAGGAAACCGGAGCACCCGGAGGAAACCCACGCAGACACGGGGAGAATGTGCAAACTCCACACAGTCAGTCGCCTGAGGCGGGAATGTTGCATATGAACAGGAGACTAAACCATCCTCAATATATTAGCGTCCAGCAACTTCACACGCGGATTTTGAAAACTTGGTAATTAATCTACTCATCATCCACAACCTGGTTGGTTGTGTGTTGTAGTCCTTGTCGGTGAGTGGTGTGGACTTGTTAGGCCTGTTCCCAAACTGTAGGGAATCTACGGAAAACTCAAGAAACATTAAAGATCCATGCATAATCTCACTGTTCTGTCTGTCAGAGGTACAACTTTAGACATCTGGGTGGGTATATTAAAAGGAAGGATTTAGAGGGATATAGGCCAAAGGCTGGCAAATGGGACTAGATTAATTTAGGATATCTGGTCGGCTTGGACGAGTTGGACTGAAGGGTCTGTTTCCATGCTGTACATCTCTATGACTCTATAACTACATTTGGGTTTACTGTGATCCGTTTTCACAAGAACATCATTACTCTCGAGTTTCTTTGCTTCCCCTTCAGCCTGGGTTTTGAGAGCGTAAGGAACTGGCCAAGCCTTTCATTTTGAGTGCCTTTGACACAGTGTGGTTTGGAGATGGGCACTCTCCGTCACACTTACACATTGCAGTTACCTGGTTTGGTCAGCGAACCAATGCAGTGACTAGGCTGGTCCCTCTGCCCTGCACAAGCTGCGACAATGGAGACACAGGGGAGTGTTGGGTGAGTGTGGAGGACCAGCACACACTCCAAGGTCCAGGACGACGTGCTGAGGGACGCACTAAAGCTCGGGGAAGCTGCCGCCGAGGTGCAGTGAAGAAAGACCACTGTCTGAGGTCTTTCAGCCCAAGTTAAAGTCCGTTCAGTTTTCAAAACTCTCAAATGTATATAAATATAACTGTACAAGTAAGAAATGTCTTTGGTTTGTTTGTTGGATAGAGTCAAACTCTAATGTTTGTTTGTTTCTTCATATGCTACTGCACAGAACCAACCTGCTTCAGTGACTGTATATGTATGTAATGATAGTTTTGTGAATAAAGTACATTTTTGAAATAAAAGGAAGGTGTGGAGGACCAGGTTCAGAATTATTTCACCCGCTATGGAGTAGACTGTCTCCTGCCAAAGGGACTATCTCCCACACGCTGTGTGATATATGTCACTGCATTTACTCTCATTCTTGTCTCTATGCAATAAATCAATCTGCGGTTATAACAATGCACGTGATGATGCACTATCGATTTAACAACACCCTTGTATAAAGCTCCCTGTCATTTGAGTGATTGCTGGTGGTATAGGAACTTTCCAGTCTGAGCTCCTCTTCACAGTCTGAATTCACAGATTTTAAGCAGCACTGGGGCCAGCTTGAGAACTGAACTTGCTGAAGGAGAGAATGCAAAGTATTCCAAGGTTTGATTCCTTGCCAAAATTTTGCATTTCACTTTCAACTTAATCTTAACTTTAGCTTGTAGTTTCTTTCACGGTGTGAGTGACAAACCAACTGCTTGCTAGTGGCACTGTGCAGATGAACCGCTGCACCAAAAATGATGACCTCGTCATCTGGGCCTCACTTGCCGGAGTCAACACGGGAAGATTGTGCAAATGGACAGACTAAGCATCACCCAGGTCAACTAATGGCCACTAAAGGGCTTCCTCCCATGACCACTCGCATGTTACCTGCAGCACAGAGTGGCTAACGTCACATGGCAAGTTGAGAAGATTTCGCTCTGCAGGCTGCTGTCCAGAAAGGGAGGGTTGGAGAACCTGTTTCCAGGGCTTTCTGAGCTCCCGCGAGGTACCCATCCTCTAAAACCATCCAATCCCTCAATCCTTTCCCAACCTCTTGTTCCCATCGCCGAGCCCCAGTCTCACCTGTCAGCACTGGGAAATCCCTGTGGTCTGACCATAAATTGCATTGATAAGTTTCGAGCAGACTGGCCCAGTGCAGCCATTCTCAGTGTTCAATGTCTCATTGCAAGTCAATTCACGAAGTGACACCAGTGGCCAGAAGAGCTGACTGGTTCAGCATCATTCAAACCAAAGTATCAGACAGACAGCTAAACCAGCCTGAAGCTCTAATGCACCTCATTCCACACTTTATGCATTGGACAAGGTACAGAATCTCTCAGTCAGACATTCATAGGATTTATTTGGCCCTTTTTTTTGCATACTTATTCTAAGTTCACACCCTATGCAGTGCTGAGGGAGTGCTGCACTGTCGGAGTGTGAGTGCTGAGGGAGTGCCACACTGTCGGAGGGTCATAGAACATAGAACATAGAAGAATACAGCGCAGTACAGGCCCTTCAGCCCTCGATGTTGCGCCAATCCAAGCCCACCTAACCTAACTGAGTCAGTACTGAGGGAGTGCGCACTGTCGGAGGGTCAGTACTGAGTGAGTGCTGCACTGTCGGAGGGTCAGTACTGAGGGAGTGCTGCACTGTCAGAGGGTTAGTGCTGAGGAAGTGCCACACTGTCACAGGGTCAGTACTGAGGGAGTACCGTACTGTCACAGGGTCGGTGCTGAGGGAGTGCTGCACTGTCAGAGGGTCAGTGCTGAGTGAGTGCCGCACTGTCGGCGGGTTAGTACTGAGGGAGTGCCACACTGTCAGAGGGTCAATACTGAGTGAGTACCGCACTGTCAGAGGGTCAGTACTGAGGGAGCGCTGCACCGTCAGAGGGTCAGTGCTGAGGGAGTGCCGCTCTGTCGGATGGTCAGTACGGAGGGAGTCCGCACTGTCAGAGTGTCAGTACTGAGGGAGTACCATACTGTCACAGGGGCAGTGCTGAGGGAGTGCTGCACTGTCAGAGGATCAGTACTGAGTGAGTGCCGCACTGTCAGAGGGTCAGTACTGAGGGAGTGCTGCACTGTCAGAGGGTCAGTGCTGAGGGAGTGCCGCACTGTCAGAGAATCAGTACTGAGGGAGTGCGCACTGTTGGAGGGTCAGTACTGAGGGAGTGCTGCACTGTCGGAGGGTCAATACTGAGGAGGTGCTGCACTGTTGGAGGGTCAGTACTGAGGGAGTGCTGCACTGTTGGAGGATCAGTAATGAGGGAGTGCCGCACTGTCAGAGAGTCAGTACTGAGGGAGTGCCGCACTGTCAGAGGGTTAGTGCTGAGGAAGTGCCACACTGTCAGAGGGTGAGTACTGAGGGAGCGCTGCACCGTCAGAGGGTCAGTACTGAGGGAGTGCCGCACTGTCAGAGGGTCAGTACTGAGTGAGTACCGCACTGTCAGAGGATCAGTACTGAGGGAGCGCGGCACCGTCTGAGGGTCAGTGCTGAGGGAGTGCCGCACTGTTGGAGGGTTAGTACTGAGGGAGTGCTGCACTGTCGGAGGGTCAGTACTGAGGGAGTGCCGCACTGTCAGAGGGTCAGTACTGAGGGAGTACCGTACTGTCACAGGGTCGGTGCCGAGGGAGTGCTGCACTGTCGGAGGTTCAGTATTGAGGGAGTGCCGCACTGTCGGAGGGTCAGTACTGTGGGAGTGCTGCACTGTCGGAGGGTCAGTATTGAGGGAGTGCCGCACTGTCGGAGGGTCAGTACTGAGTGAGTGCTGCACTGTCGGATGGTCAGTACTGAGAGAGTGCCGCACTGTCAGAGGGTCTGTCAGAGGGTCAGTACTGAGTGAGTGCTGCACTGTCGGATGGTCAGTACTGAGGGAGTGCCGCACTGTCAGAGGGTCAGTACTGAGTGAGTACCGCACTGTCAGAGGATCAGTACTGAGGGAGTGCTGCACTGTCAGAGGGTTAGTGCTGAGGAAGTGCCACACTGTCACAGGGTCAGTACTGAGGGAGTGCCGCACTGTCACAGGGGCAGTGCTGAGGGAGTGCCGCACTGTCAGAGGATCAGTACTGAGTGAGTGCGGCACTGTCGGAGGGTCAGTACTGAGGGAGTGCTGCACTGTCAGAGCATCAGTACTGAGGGAGTGCTGCACTGTCGGAGGGTCAGTGCTGAGGGAGTGCTGCACTGTCGGAGCATCAGTACTGAGGGAGTGCTGCACTGTCAGAAAGTCAGTACTGAGGGAGTACTGTACTTTCACAGGGTCAGTGCTGAGGGAATGCTGCACTGTTGGAGGATCAGTACTGAGGGTGTGCTGCACTGTCAGAGGGCCAATACTGAGGGAGTGCCGCACTATCAGAGGGTCAGTGCTGAGGGAGTGCTGCACTGTCAGAGGGTCAATACTGAGGAGGTGCTGCACTATCGGACTGTCAGTACTGAGGGAGTGCTGTACTGTCGCAGGGTTAGTACTGAGGGAGTGCTGCACATTTGGAGGATCAGTACTGAGGGAGTGCTGCACTGTCAGAGGGTCAATACTGAGGGAGTGTCGCA
The DNA here is from genome assembly GCF_004010195.1 of Chiloscyllium plagiosum. Taxonomy (NCBI): domain Eukaryota; kingdom Metazoa; phylum Chordata; class Chondrichthyes; order Orectolobiformes; family Hemiscylliidae; genus Chiloscyllium; species Chiloscyllium plagiosum. The sequence continues at coordinate 13,277 of NW_025215329.1, forward strand.
CTGTCAGAGGGTCAGTGCTGAGGGAGTGCCGCACTGTCAGAGGGTCAGTGCTGAGGGAGTGCCGCACTGTCAAAGAGTCAGTGCTGAGGGAGTGCTGCACTGTCAGAGATTCAGTACTGAGTGAGTGCACACTGTCAGAGGGTCAGTTCTGATGGAGTGCTGCACTGTCGGAGGGTCAGCACTGAGGGAGTGCTGCACTGTCAGAGGGTCAATACTGAGTGAGTGTTGCACTTCCGGGAGGGTTCGTACTGAGGGAGTGCTGCACTGTCGGAGGGTCAGTACTGAGGGGGTACTGCACTTTCGGAGGGTCAGTGCTGAGGGGGTGCTGCACTGTCAGAGGGTCAGTGCTGAGGGAGTGCTGCACGGTCGGAGGGTCAGTACTGAGGGGGTGCCGCACTGTCGGAGGGTCAGTGCTGAGGGAGTGCCGCACTGTTAATAATGATAATGTCAAGAGAAGGTGGGTAGATACGGTCGGAGGGTCAGTACTGAGGGGGTGCTGCACTGTCGGAGGGTCAGTGCTGAGGGGGTGCCGCACTGTTAATAATGATAATGTCAAGAGAAGGTGGGTAGATACTTTCTTGGTAGAGATGATCAATTACTCGAAGGTGAGGACTGCAGATGCTGGAGATTAGAGTCGAGAGTGTGGTGCTGGAAAAGCAGAGCAGGTCAGGCAGCATCCGAGGAGCAGGAGAATTGATGTTTTGGGCAAAAGCCCTCCTGGTGCTATGTGGTGAAAATGTGTGTCAATCTGTGTCCATTAGACTTAAGGGAATGGAGATAAGAGCTGTACATGGGGCAGCACTGTGGCTCAGTGGTTAGTACTGCTGCCTCATTGCGCCAGGGACCTGGGTGCGATTCCACCCTCGGACGACTGTCTGTGTGGAATTAGGATACTCTCCCTGTGTCTGCTTGGGTTTCCCCCAGGTGCTCTGGTCTCCTCCCACAAAGATGAGCTGGTGAGGTGGATTGGCCATGGGAAATGCAGGGATGGGATTGGGTCTGAGTGGGAGGCCCTTCAGAGGGTCAGGGTGGACTTGGTGAGCTGAATGGCCTGCTTCCACACTGTAGGGATTCTATTCTAATGGTCAGGATGAGAGTGAACAGTGTATTTCATGTAGACAAATGCAGGGTGGCTGTTGAAGATGCGATTAGACAGGTTGGTAGCTGCAGAAATATGGAAAATCAAAGACAATTGGTCATTTGAAACAATACCGAAAACAGATTATCTGATCATCTATTTGTTGAAGTTTCCTGTGTTATAACATTGACAGGTATCCATTTGCATAATAGTTTGACCTCAGTGACCCTGGGCACAGAGGCAAACAATTAGCTAAACTTTACATTCCTTACCATTGCTCATCCTCTTCTGAGGTGCTTATCTATAATTCTACTTCTTCACTGGGTCAAATTAGTTGCTTGATACACACTGTCTCAATTTGTTTCTTGTCAATTCACTCCTTCCTTTGCCTGAAGGCACATATTCATCGAGTACCGTCACGGTTACAAGGAACTCCCATGAGTGACCCAGCCCTCAACCTTGCGCTTTGATGTTTCAGACATGAATTGCCTTAGTCAGAGATTCACAAACTCAACTCCCACTCCAGGAATTTGGGCATATAGTCCTGAACAACATCCCAGGGCAGTGCTGAGGGGGGTGTTGGATTGCTGGACATGCTGTGTTTGTGGGCCACATTCAACTGATCCCAAAGTGAGTCAAATTAAGTTTGGGATTGGTCCTCTTGGAAGACAAGAAACAGCCAACAGTCTGTCTGGAATGTGCAGATTGATACTGCTAGCTGAAATGTACTGTAATTCAAGGTCGCTGCAATGTGTAATTTGATCTAATCACTGTCAGACAGACTAGCGGTTCAACACTCCTGCTTTCAGAATAGCTAACAAGCACATGCCTGGGTACAGCAGTGCTCAGTACCAAATTCAAAGAATGCACAGCATTCACAATCCACGTTCAGAAAGGAAAGGTTGAGGGATGGACAAATTTCAGTGTATAAAAGTGAGGTGATTTGGAGCAGGGCACATCAGTGAGCAGAATGATAATGGGACTCATAGAAGGCACAGGAGAAAGCTTGTTTTTCACTTCCTTGGAAGAGTGTAAAAGGGCAAAGGTTGGGGCAAAAACAGCTAAGGAATTTTAATGGGGGTGATATGGAGCACCACGTCAGACTTGCACACCCAGCGGAGGTGCCTGAGAAAGCAAATCCCTATCAGAATACACTGAGCTGGAGTCCATCCAGATTCATTGGCCACATAAACCAGAATAAATATCATCTGGCAAAGCTGATGGACAATAAAGTTACAAATCACACAACACCAGGTTATAGTCCAACAGGTTTATTTGGAAGCACTAGCTTTCAGAGCGCTGCTCCTTCATCAAGTGGTTGTGGACTATAAGATTGTAAGGCACAGAATTTATAGTAAAAGTTTACAGTGTGATGCAACTGAAATTTTCTATTGAAAAAGACCTGGATTGTTTATTAAGTTACTCATCTTTTAGAATGGGCATGTTGGTTTCATGATTTGGAGATGTACACAGACACTCCTACACACAGGCACACACACAGATACTCACACACACTCCTACAGACACACACTCCCAAATTCACACATGCATCCTCTCACAGACTTAGACCCCTATACACTCACACACATATATACACTCTGTCTCACAGGCACTCACAACCCCCCACCCCAGACACACACGCACACACACACGCACACACATACACACACACACTCGCACACACACACATGCATACATACACATGTACGTTTGTGAGGTGAATTAGTGCTTGCAGAGACTTTTGCTATAAATTCTGTCTTACAATGATGTCCTCCACAACCACCTGATGAAGGAGCAGCGCTCCGAAAGCTAGTGCTTCCAATTAAACCTGTTGGACTACAACCTGGTGGTGTGTGATTTGTAACCATGTTGGTTTCAGTTCTTTCATATGTAAATCCCATGTGCAACTTTTTAAAGTGAATTTTAACAGTCGGTGCCATGCTGGCCAGATAATGCATTGAAGGTGTGAGGTGCCCTGTGTGAGGCTGTCTGTGCCCCAACGTTCAGACTGATTCTAATCTAAAAAAGGGACTAACAGGATCTTACATGGATGCATGCAGTCTTTGAGCAAAATTAAATGCAATTCTGCACCTATTGTTTAAAAAGCTGAGCTATCTTATGAATATAATTTAAAATAAATTCTGGGATTTACATATCAAAGAACAGAAACCAGCACATCCCATTATAAAAGATGGAAGTTTTAATGTAGAATTGTTTACTCTATCACATCTCTATGACATTGGACTCCTTTGGTGATAAATGCTGTGACATGATCTTAACCTCCCACAACCACCTGATGAAGGAGCGGCGCTCTGAAAGCTAGTGCTTCCAAATAAACCTGTTGTGATTTTTAACTGTGTTATTGTCCATCATTGTTAAAAATCACAAAACACCAGGTTAACCTGTTGGACCATAACTTGGTGTTGTGTGATTTTTAACTTTGTACACCTCAGTCCGACACCAGCTTCTCCACATCATTCATTGTCCATCATGATGTAGAGGTGCCAGTGTTGGACTGGGGTGTACAAAGTTAAAAATCACACAACACCAGGTCATAGTCCAACTGCTATGTCAGACTCACAAACCCTCCGTATAATTTCACAGAGTTTTACATGGATTCATGCAACAAAATAAAATGTCATTCTACAAAAACAAATTCACCCCATAAACTTATATGTGTGTGCATGTCGGAGCAACCGATTGAGTGTCCACGTGACTGTGCATAATAACGCAGACCAAGTTCACTGGAGCAAATGCTTCCATCAAAAGGTGACTTAATTAACAAGCCTCTCCATCTCTGCCTTACTGTCACTGAGTTATAGAGTCATACAGTACGGAAACAGACCCTTCAGTCCAGCCAGTCCATTCTGACAGTAATCCCAACTAAACTAGTCCCACCTGCCTGCGCTTGGCCCATATCCCTCCAAACATTTCTTATTCATGTACTTATCCAAATGTCTTTTAAATATCATACCTCTACCTGCATCCACCACTTCTCTGGAGGTTTATTGCATCAATCTGCCATCTTTAACAAATTCAGGTTCCAGACTTCCCAATCTCCTGATCCAGTGAGATGGGAAGCTATGCTCTGCTCTTCCCATCTCTGGGAATTTCAGCCAGATGCCAGTCATAAGAGTCACAGAGGTCTATAGCACAGAAAAAAGACCCTTCAGCCCATTGGATCTGTGCTGGTCAAAAATAGCCATCTAATTTTCTAATCCCATTTTAATCATGCCAGAGGAGAAAGTGAGGACTGCAGATGCTGGAGATCAGAGCTGAAAATGTGTTGCTGGAAAAGCGCAGCAGGTCAGGCAGCATCCAGGGAACAGGAGAATCGACGTTTCGGGCATAAGCCCTTCTTCAGGAATGAGGAAAGTGTGTCCAGCAGGCTAAGATAAAAGGTAGGGAGGAGGGACTTGGGGGAGGGGCTTTGGAAATGCGATAGGTGGAGGGAGGTCAAGGTGAGGGTGATAGGCCGGAGTGGGGTGGGGGCGGAGAGGTCAGGAAGATGATTGCAGGTTAGGAAGGTGGTGCTGAGTTCGAGGGATTTGACTGAGACAAGGTGGGGTCTCGAACTCAGCACTGTCTTCCTAACCTGCAATCATCTTCCTGACCTCTCCCCCCCAACCCCACTCCGGCCTATCACCCTCACCTTGACCTCCCTCCACCTATCGCATTTCCAAAGCCCCTCCCGCAAGTCCCTCCTCCCTACCTTTTATCTTAGCCTGCTGGACACACTTTCCTCATTCCTGAAGAAGGGCTTATGCCCGAAACGTCGATTCTCCTAATCATGCCAGAGGCAGGCTGTTGGGGGAGAACACATGCTGGGATTTCCATGGGCACCAGCTCCTTTGGATGCCTCCCTAAAACTGTCGCATCAGCACCATGTACCAACGAAACATTCACAGTTGGACAGATCACACTGAGAAAGCCTGATCATGAGGATTCGGCTTTATTCTGGAATTCTGGAAGCAAGAGCCAGCTGCAGGAAGAGGTGACCATGAATTGTCGTCAAAAACCCAGACGGTTCAGTAATGTCCTCTCAGGAGGGAAATCTGCAGTCATTACCTTGTTCGGCCTACATGTGACTCCAGACCTACAGCAATATGACTCTTATGCGCTCTCTGCAATGGCCCTAGCAAGCCAATCAGATGGAGCACAACGAGGGATGGGTAACTGGTGGGGTCAGTGACGCCCATATCCTGTGAAAGAGTAAATTAGAAAGAAAATTAGCCACACACATATCAGGTTGAAGAGGGCCCATACCTCAATTAGCAGTATCTTTGTCTATGAAAGATATTACACTGAGTCCAAACCTTCATTGCCCTGAATAAACCTCACCAAGCTCTGTCATGTAATTTTCAATATGCTACGCAATGTTCTTTTCTCCCTTTCCTGCCAAGGGACACTGAAGTGTCCCAACAATTAGGGTGGCATGTTGACTCAGTAGTTAACACTACTACCTCACAGAAATAGGGACCTGGGTTCAATGCCACCCTCGGGCAACCTACACGTTCTCCCTTTGTCTATGGGGGTTTCCAGTGGTTTCCTCCCACAGTCCAAAGAGGCGCTGGTAAGGTGGATTAGCTATGCTAAATTGCCCATAGTGTCCAGGGATGGGTGGGAAATGTAGCGTTACAGGGATGCGGTAGGTGTGAGTGGAATGCTCTTTGGAGGATAAGGATGGGCTGAATGGCCTGCTTCCATACTGAAGGGATTCTAACATTTGGCCAGCGGATCCTAGAACCTAAAACTGAGCCATGCCTGGTTCAATCTAGTAGTAACCAGTGCTTTGTACTCCTGAATACTTCAGAGTGTTTTAACTCATTGCGTGACCTTCAGACATGAGTGTGTTGCTTGGGTAATGAATCAGTGTCATGCACAGTAACTGCCGATAGGATTTGGCAGCAGTTCGGCATCCTAATGATATATTGAGGGAGTGACAAAGTATGTGTAATGAAGTGAAACTTGACAATACAGCCATGTTATTTTGCACTGGGACCTATAATTAACCACAGTAATTTAGATGCATTTTGCCTTGAGGAAACATTTACTTCAAATATGTAAAACCATTGCAACATGAGAAAGGGGCATGAAAGACAATTGGCTTTGCCTAGGTCGGGTGGACAATGCTGGGGCGGAAGGGGGAGGGGTATAGTTTGGGTGGGGGTCACTGGTGTGGCTGTCAACCACCAGGAAAGCACAAACTGAGCGGACTTTACCCTTGGCTTTGTCATCCTTCAGTCTGCAGCCTGTCTTGTTCCACGCAGAAGGAAGAAATGATTTAATCTTATGCTTGGGTGGTGCGTTGGCAGGTGTTCCTTTTGGACGAGTCTGGCCTGTTTTCACAGCTGCCAGGGAAACAAGTAAACAGTCAGAGTCACTGCCAGACATATGGAAAGATGGTCAGGGTTCCACGCACCTCAAATACAAGAGGGTGGGTGCAATGAAACAATCCCTCCCAAACAGCTCCTGTATGTACACGAACATATCTCTGTAATATATGTTTATGGCTTGGAATACAGGACGTCATTTCAAAGTTTGTTCGATGACATGAAACCTAGCTTTAAGGAGGAGAGTATTGGACTTAAGGATCAAATGGTAGCACGGCAGCAACACATTAACAGAGGGAAGTGGGGTGTGATTCAAAATGGAGAGCAAATATAAGCTGAATGGTTCAGTTTCAAAAGGGGTGTCTCAGAGAGGTGACAGCAAGTTGCAAAGGCTATTAATTGTAGGACTCTTGGTTTTATAGTTACTGGAATGGAGTACAAAAGCAAGGATATTGTGTTAGACCTCTAGCTTGAATATTGTATCCCACTCTTGGGCAGCCTCACTAGGGAGGTGGTTCACAAGGCCTTGGTGAGGCTGCAGAAGAGATATTTACTCAAAAAATACCGTGGATGACAGACTTCAGATACCATGGGGAAACTAGAGAAGCTGTGGCTCTCCTTACAGCAGAGGAGGTTAAAGGGAGATTTAGCTGAGATTCTCCTAATTATGAAGGGATTTCAAAGCAGAGCTGCCTCACAGTACCAGGGTCTCAGGTCCGATTCCAGCCTTGGGCGACTGTCTGTGTGGAGTTTGCACATTCTCCCCGTGTTTGCGTGGGTTTCCTCCACGTGCTCTGGTTTCCTCCCAAAGTCCGAAGATGTGCAGGTCAGATGGATTGGCCATGCTAAATTGCCCAGAGTGTTAGGTGCATTAGTCAGAGGGAAATGGGTCTGGGTGGGTTACTCTTCGAAGGGTCGGTGTAGATTGGTTGGGCCGAAGGACCTGTTTCTGCACTGTAGAGAATCTAATCTAATCTAATCTAAAATGAGGAGAAACTGTTTGCAATGGTGGAAGGGATGGTGACCAGAGACTATTGAATAATAGCATTCGGCATAAAGGCTAGAGATGGCATGCAGCGAAATGTTGCTGCTCAGGGAGCTGGTTGTTATGATCTCAAAGATGGTGGAAATGCATTCAGTTCAGAAGGGAACTGGAGAAATACTTGAGGCAGAATCATTCGCAGGGCTATAAGGAAACAGCAGGTGAACGGGACTAACTGGATCGCTATCAAAGAGCTTCCATAGATACAATGGCCAGAACGATCCTTCCCCAACTGCATCATTCTAATTGTGTCATTCTCTGCAGATCTCACAATAGATAATCAAAAAGCCAGAGCCTTAAGCAACAGCTGGTGCCAAAAAGCTGAGACTGATACACTTGTGTCAGACAGAATCATATAGTTCAGATCCTAACCACTCACAGCATCAAAAGGTTTTTCAAGGATAATAGAACGCTATTGCCCACACACGGATCAAGATTTCCATCTCACTTTGTCTGACAGCCAATGCTCCTGTACTTTTATTCAAGTACTCGGGAAATTTCTTTAAGTGTACTGTCGTGGCACTTAAAGGGGGTACCATGTGCTTAGTCACCTCTGGATTGTCACATGTTCTGCAGTTTAGACAGAACAATAATGTTTCAAGATCTATAGCATACACTCATTTTATATACACATATCATACACTCAGATGATATACTCACATTATATATTCATATGGATTAGAGGTGCTGGAAAAGCACAGCAGTTCAGGCAGCATCCGAGGAGCAGGAAAATCGATGTTTCGGGCAAAAGCCCTTCATCAGGAATACAGGCAGAGAGCCTGAAGGGTGGAGAGATAAATGAGAGGAGGGTGGGGGTGGGGTGAAAGTAGCAT
>NW_025215329.1:27244-90667 GCF_004010195.1 Chiloscyllium plagiosum
GTGGAGTGGATAGGTGGAAAAGGAGATAGGCAGGTAGGACAAGTCATGGGGACAGTGCTGAGCTGGAAGTTTGAGACTGGGGTGAGGTGGGGGAAGGGGAAATGGGAAACTGTTGAAGTCCACATTGATGCCCTGGGGTTGAAGTGCTCCGAGACGGAAGAGCATCTGTAGTCATTGTTTTTACCTTATATATTCATATATATAGCCATATTATACACCCAAATTATACATTCAGATTACACACCCACATTCCGTACTCATAATTTCATTGCCATATTATACATCAATATTACACTCCCATATTGCACCCTGATTCCATACACCTACATTACACACCCATTAAACATTCATAACATATGGAAACATTCAGAAACTCACAAAATCTCAATGCACTTCACAACAAAGAACTTTCCTGAAGTAGCCACTATTGAAATAAATCGGTGAACAATTTGTGCAGAGCAAGAGCCCTGCAAAAAGCTGACTGATGGCTGGATATCTCGAGACTGAGAATTAATTGTAAGGCTGGAAATCAGGGAAGCTGCCCCCCCCCCCCCACCACACCCCAACACCACACCCCAACACCACACCCCAACACCACACCCCCACACCACACCCCCAACACCACGAGATGTTTCATAAAACAAAGAACTGCGGATGCTGGAGATCTGAAAAACATGAGAACACAAATCGCTGGAGAACCTCAGGCAGTCTGGCAGAACTATAGGAGGGTCACTGGGCTTGAAACATTAACTTTGTTTTCTCTCCGCAGATCCCATCTGACTTGCTGAGTTTCTCCAGCAATTTCTAATTTTTGTGCAGCATGAGATCTTTTATGTTCACCTGAGAAGGGAGATTTGATTTTCCATCTCCTTATATTTTCTGTGAAGGAAGGCAAAGAGAGAACTTCAAATACAAGTCCTGAACATCCATCCTGTTATATTTTACGATACTAGCGGTGCTCGTATGAGATCAGAAGTAGCTGTGTCCACCTGAGACAGTGGAGATGCCTTGGGTAGATTCACTGCCTCTAGTCCTTCTTCCTGGGTATCAGCCCAATTTACTGATACCCAAGTGGGTAAGGACGTCCTCACAAAGTCTTTAGCAGAAGTGAAGCTGAGTCTTAGTGTTCAGAATAGGTTTATTACATGGTATTAAATAACTAGTTACATTGCATCTGAGTGACAAGAGTCCCTTGCAAGACCTCAAGTTAAACCTGTTAGTTACATATACTTAGCTCTCAACTAGAATCAAACTAGAACACCAGTTATCTCCTTCCAGAACAGTATTCCCCATCCCCATGGGAAGAGTTTACCTTGTGATGTCAGTTAACCCTTTCAGGTCCGCATGGCTTTATACAGCACAACCCATTAGAATTCCCTCTCAAAGGTCAGTGAATTTATTTGGAGAGGAGTGAGGCTCCATACTATTCCCCGAGCATGAAGTGAACTGACAACTCCTGCATTACACAGACACTGACATTTCTGGCTTCGAGTGGATTCCAGGCAACAGTACTCTGGGAATCCATCAAGTGGCACCAATATTCTGATGTTAGCGTTCAGACACAATAGTTGCTGAAGCCATTTAAGGATTAGTATGGCTCTCTGGTCTCACTTCCTGTTTCTCAGGAGGAGATGGTTTAAGAACTGTGCAGAGATTGGGCGGGGGCAGCTAGTGCCATCAGCCGTCAAAACTGGGCACCTTCAAAACACATTGTGGTCACATGTGGAGTGATGTCATCATGATTGGGGATTCCGTTGTGTTGGAGAGATCACAGGGGAAGATCAGATGCCATTACTAAATCAAACCTGGTTTTTGTGTCCCTGTGGTATTGATGCTGCTGTAGGCAGACAGGAATGACTAACGGTCTCTGGCTATTGGTGCCTTAATGTAGTAAATAGACAAAGGGTAAAAATAATAGATGTCCAAAAACTAACGTCTGTCCTCCATTAATTGAGGGATTGCTGAACATTCCTAAGCGCAGGCCCTGTCTCCCTAGACAATGGACTTTAAAAATCCCACAGCCTTAGAAGCAGATTAGATTAAATTCCTTACAGTATGGAAACAGACCCTCAGGCCCAAAAGGTCCACACCCACCCTCTGAAGTGTAGCCCACCCAGAGCCATTCCCCTACATTTACCCCTGACTAATGAACCTAACGCTACGGGCAATTTAGCACAACCACTCCACCTGTCCTGCACATCTTTGGACTGTGGGAGGAAGCCAGAGCACCCAGAGGAAACCCACGCAGACAGTCACCTGAGGTAGGACTCGAAGCCGGCTCCCTAGCACTGTGAGGCAGCAGTGCTAACTACTAAGCGACTGTGCCACCCAGATCTATTTTCATCAGCGCCCTGGCCAAAATCCCTCCTTCGTTGACTCCATCTCTACTTCCCACTGCCTTGGGAAGGCAGCCAGCATCATCAAAGACACCTCCCGCCCTGGTCATAATCCCTCGTCAGGCAGAAAATACAAAAGCTTAAACACACAGATTCATGAACACGCAAACCCAACAGATTCAAGATCAGCTTCTTCCCTGTTGCTATTAGACTTTGAAATGGACTCCTCAAATTTTAAAGTTAATATTGATCTTATTCTTTGAGCACCATCTCTGCAGATGCAACATCGCATTCCCCGCTCTGTTCTATTACCCTAATTTACTTTGTAAGGTAAGTTCTGCCTGTATTTCACAGAAAAGCAAAATGTTTCATGGCATCCAGGTACATGATGTAACAATAATAAATCAAATCAAATCAAACAAACCTAAAATGGAGAACTTAGTTATCATCCTAACCTAGTTCATGGGATGATGCTGCCCACAGTTCCAAACAGCTGCTTCATTTACAAGTCATTGACCAGCTGTGACGCACTTTCAGATGTATGAGGTTATGAAAGGGCTCCATATAAATGCAAGTCTTTCTTTTTGTATATCTCATCGTTCCTATTCCTGCACAGTCCGTGTATTTGTGTAGATTAATCAGGCTGGCTGGGAACAGACAATGCTCTGTGTCTCCAGTCTAAGTGGGCCTGACCTCTCTATGTTTTGGAGTTGAGTGCTGGACAGATTTGGACACAGGCCAACTGCAGGTCACTTAAATCCCAGAAAAAGAAAACAAGTTACGCTAAAGCACTGCATTATAGCCCAGGGCCCTGTCCCTGTCACCACTCAGAGAGTTAGCGAGTTCAAAGTGAACTCAACGACACAGATCAGTCTTGTTTGAGCAGGTCATGCTCTGTATTCAGTTCAACAAGGCCATTTCAATGCACTAAATATTTCTGTTTCAAATTCAGAAGTATTGATTTTCCAATTGAGCCTTCGATCAGCTTTTAGACAAAATGGCAGCTTATTCAGATGAGAGCGAAGTACTGCAGACGCTGGAAATCTGAAATGAGTAGAGAAAATGCCAGAGATACTCAGGAGGCCTGGCAGCATCTGTCAAGAGAGAAACAGAGTTGGGGCAGCTCCGAAGAACAGTCATATCAGACTCGAAATATTAACTCTGTTTCTGTCTGCACAGACACTGCTAGACCTACTGGGATTTCCCAGCACTCTCTGTTTTCATAGTGTCTTGTTAACATGAACTCAAGCTCTCACAAAGTCAGTCACAAAGCCTGGAAATGTAGTGCATGATAAAGAGGATAATAGCAAACTTCGGGAGGATGTACACACACTATTGGGTCATGCAAATACATGGCAGATGAAATTTAATGCAAAGGTAAAAGCATAAAGTGATAGACTTCAGTAGGGGAGGCAATGACACCGTGGTATTGTTATCAGTCTATTAATCCAGAAATCCTGGTAATGACCTGGGGGCCTGCATACGAATCCCACCACAGTAGGTGGTGAAATTTCGATTGAATTAAAAATCTGGAATGAAGAGTCTAACGTTAACCATGAAACTTGCCGATTATCAAGAAAAACCCATCTGGTCAGGGAAGGAAATCTGCCATCCTTACCTGGTCTGGCCTAGATGTGACTCCAGGCCCACAGCAATGTGGTTGACTCTTAACTGCCCTCTGGGTAATTGGGGATGAGATGTAAATACAGTGACGCCCACGTCCTGTGAATGGATTTTGAAAAAGGATGAATTAGATGAGGCAATAGAAATGAATAAAATGATCAAATTTTGTGTGTGTGAGTACATACATTATTAAGATGTCATGTTAAATTGAGAAGACTGTTGAAAAGAAGAGATGCTATCATTTGCTTTATAAGTAGATGCATGAATTACAGAAAGAGGGAAGTTGTTTTATATAAAACGTTCATTTGGTGCCAACTTCAGTATTGTGTCAAATTCTGGTCTTCACTCTTTAGGGAGAATGTTGAGGCCAAGTGAAGATTTGCCAGAATTCATCAGCAATTAGACACGTTAATGGGAAACAAAGACATTTGATAAAGATGTTCAACATTAGGAGGGGATTTGATTGGCAAAATGAGGTAAAATGGTTTCCAATGGCAGCAGGGTGAATAAGCAAAGTAATTGGCAAAATATCAATTTGAAAGAAATATTTGGGAAATTCTTCTTAAGCAGTGAATTGTCCTGCTCTAGAATGAACTGCTTAAAAAGGTGATGGAAGCAGATGGAATAGTAATTTTCCGAGGGGAATAGATATATATTTGCAAAAGATATTTTATAGGGCAACAGGGGAAATGTTATTGCTGATGTTGCTGCATGTTTAAATGTGCATGCTTGAGCTGAGATACAGAGCAACTGTTTGTATGCCTGGAGCCTGGCATGCAATGGCATGGTGTACTGCAGTGCCCGGGTGCCTTAATGTTTGTGATATTCATAAATGGTATCGATGAGAATGTGTGGGTGATGCTAAGCAAGTTTTCAGTTGGCACAAAGATTGGCTGGGTAGTTGACAGTGAGGAGGTAGGTATTAGATTACAAGAAGATATAAACAGATTGGTCAGGTAGGCACATCAATGGCAGATGGAATTTAACCCTGATGAATGTGAGGGAAGGCAGTTGGGAAGAAATTACAAGACAAAGGGAGTACTTAATGAATGGGAGAAGGGTCAGAGGAACAGAGGGATCTTGGGATTCTTGTCCACAGCTCCCCGAAGGAGGCTGGACAGGTTAATAGGGTGCTTCAGAAGGCATACGGGACACTTGCCTTTATCACTCAAAAGCTAGATTATCAGAGCAGGGAGGTTATGTTGGAGCTTTACAGGACTTTGCTCAGGCCATAGCTGGAGGACTATGTGCAGTTCTGGTCACCACACTATCGGAAGGCTGTGATTGCACTGGAGGGGATGCAGAGGAGATTCACCAGACATTCCCTGGGATGGAGCAGTTTAGCTCTGAAGAGAGGCTGGATAAACTCAGATTGTTTTCTTTGGAGCAGGGAAGGTTGGGGGTTGGGGTGCCTGATTGAGCTGTATAAGATTGTGAGGGGCTTGGTCAAGGTGGATAGAAAGCTTAGTCAAAGGGTGAATAACAAAGGGAGCACAATTTGTACATGGAAGGCTTTAGGGGTTTAGAGGCGATTTGAGGAACAAAGCATTCACCTCAAAGTTGGGGTCTACAATGCACTGCCTGGGGTAGTAGATGAGTCTGGAAACTTCACAACCTTTAAGAAGTGGTTGGATGAGCACTTGCAAGATCATACCATTCAGGACTATGGCCAAGTATAGAAAAGGGGGACTAGTGAAATAGTGTATGTTTTGGCAATATAGACTCAATGGGTCGAAGAGCTTCTTCTGTATTGTATGATTCGATGCTTGTACGGTTAAGGTTAAGGTACATATATGAGAACTGGTTTCAGGTTGGTCAGGGCTGTTTGCTGGAGGAGAGAGGTCTATTGAGAATTAGCTGATGTGGAAGGCAGAGCAGCTCTTGCTAATTTCTTTGCATGTTCACTATATAAGCTTTAGTGCAGGAGGATTCATTGGATCACTCTTCCAAAGGACTGGCATAGCACAATGGGCTGAGCAGCCTCCTCTCAGTGCTGTATAATTCACTAGTCCCATATTTGGTGAAAAGCGCAGACCTGGTTTAATGGGTAGATTCTTGAGTGAGCTCGCAGTCCACATTAGACACAAGGAGATTTTGTTAACAGCATTCCCAATGCTTAATCACAATGGTACACACCTTCCACTGTTCTTACATTTTTCCATTTGCCCATGTGATGGCAATGAACATTTAAATTGCTGGCGGTATGAGAGACGCAGATGATCATACGGTGAAGGGGAGTCTGTTCATTGGTTAAACCCACTGTCAGCTGACTATACAGCAGATATGATTGGCTAGAAACCATCCTCCAGGACAAAGAGGGAGGTTCTTCATCATGGCCACAATGTTAATGTGTGACTCCATTGCATCAACATAAGACTCATGGCCAATTCACCTGAGCTGCTCATCTTTGGACTGTGGGAGAAAAATCAGAGCACCCGAAGGAAACCCACGCAGACACAGGGAGAACGTGCAAACTCCACACAGACAGTCGCCCGAGGCTGGAATCGATCCTGGGACCCTGGCACTGAGAGGCAGCAGTACTAACCACTCAGCCACCATGCCACCTCTAAATACAGCAGTGCTTAACACCTAATTTTAACATGCAGCACAGCAGCAGGACCATGAGGCAGCGATGAGAGTCGAACCCACACCTTTGCGGAGGCTGCCACCTGAATCCAGCTGCTTAGACCGATTGGCCATCAGACCAGGTGCAAAACATATTCCCTGGCCATATTTCAAACTGTGTCCTCTGGTTCGGCACTCACCCATCAGCGGAAACATGCTTCCTGCCTCCAGAGTGTCCAATCCTTCAATAATCTTATATATCTCAATCAGATCCCCTCTCATCCTTCTAAACTCATCTGAGTTTGTGAAAGGCCAGTTGTGTATGTTAACAGAGAGATGCCAATGTCCATGGTGCATCACCACAGCAAAGAAGGACTTGCATTTATGTAACACCTTTCAAGAACCCAATGCCAAAAAGTGCTTTGCAGTCAATGAATGACTTTTGATGTGAATTGGCTGTTGTAGTGCAGAGTTGAGAGTATGGTGCTGGAAAAGCACAGCAGGTCAGGCAGCATCCGAGGAGCAGGAGAATCAACATTTCGGGCCAGAGCCCTTCATCAGGAATGAGGCTGGGAGCCTCGGGGGTGGAGAGATAAATAGGAGGGGGCTGGGGCTGGGGAGAAGGTAGCTGAGAGTGCAATAGGTGGATAGAGGTGGGGTTAAAGGTGATGGGTCGGAGAGAAGGGTGGAGTGGATAGGTGGGAAGGAAGATTGACAGGTGGGACAGATCATGAGGGCAGTGCTGAGCTGGAAGGTTGGAACTGGGGTAAGGTGGAGGGAAGGGAAACGAGGAAACTGGTGAAGCCCGCATTGATTCCCTGGGGTTGAAGGGTCACGAGGTGGAAGATGAGGCGTTCTTCCTCCAGGCGTCAGGCAGTGAGGATGTGGCGATGGAGGAAGCCCAGGACCTGCATGTCCTCGGCAGAGTGGGAGGTGGGGGTTAAAATGTTCAGCCGCGGGGCGGTGGGGTTGGTTGGTGTGGGTGTCCCGGAGATGTTGTAGTGTAGAAGTTACATGAGATGTGAACACATGGACAACCCAAAGATCAGGAAGCAGGGATTGGGTTTGTTCCAGCATTAACAATTAAGAGGAGGGTTCAATAATTAATCCTTTGGTTTTCATTAGTCGAGGAAATCTCTCTGATCCTTTCATTCCCCATTGGGCTTCTTTCCCCTAACCTCACCCTCTCCTCCAGAGAGGGGTCATTGAGAGATAAATATCGACCAGAACACGAGCGTCCCTTAGTCCTTCTCTGAAATATTGCCGTGGGATCTTTTATATCCTCTGGATAGGCCACTGTTTTAGTGCACGTCAGCGTCAACATAGAACTTGTGCTTATCCCACATGAAAGTTAAGCTCAAGGCCCTCTGAGTCAGTCAGGAATGTTCTCCATTGATATGTGGCTAAAACTCAGCTTGAAGTAATGTCTACGGGAAAGAAGTGGGGAGAACATTGAAGGAAAGCAAGTCTTTATGTAACAGAGAATAACAAAAATATGAGTAACCCAGCAAGCGGCTGTGAGGAGCAGGTGACGCAAACTTTGCTGAGACTATTCCATAATAAATCTGGGATGTTTGCCATTGAATATGTGAAAGAAACCACATAAATGGTTTTATAAGTGTTGAAGAATGCTTAGCAGATGCAGTTGTCACACACCCAGCAGTTAATTGGGCTGCACACGTTTCATCTTCCACTTTGAGTTAACCTTGTAACAGCCTTGGCAAAGTTACAGTCATCAGGGCTTTGATCAACACAGCCCCCTGGCACACGTTCAATGTTTTCAGTTCATACATTTGCTTGTATGGGTGTCATAGGCATCGGTACATAATGGGGTGAGGACTGGGCATGACCCTGTGTCATTAGTTACCACAGCTTTGGAAATACCTGCCCTCTCCTTGGCTCCCAGGAACATCAGTCGGTCATCATGGGTCCTCCAGGTTCAGGCTAGAAGTCCACGCCTCAGCCTCTGTGTCAGGTTAGTCAACACTTCCTGGTTCCCATTTGCCTTCCCTTCTCACTAAATTGTGAGGTAACTCCACTAACATCAACCATCACCTTCAACTCCCCTCACCCCCTCCAACCTTGCTGTGGGCATTCACCGCTTGCCCTCACTGAGCGGGTGCACTTAGGATATTACATGACATTAGGAAAGAAAGTAGAGACTTGCAGTTGGGTAGCACCTCACCCATCCCTTCGAAAAAGTCTTGCATCACTTCCAAACAATAACTTACCAGCGTTAATTACTAAATGCTCATATGTGAGCATTTGAGGTGGTTAGTTTATGCTGAAAAACATAGCACAAAAGCAACTTTTTGATGAGTTATACTCATTCTAGTCGTGATTTTGAGGAAGAACCATTGGCCAGATTAAAACATAAGCCCCAGGAAAAGAGTCAAGCTAGGTCCGGCTGCAATCTCCAAATATAACACAGCAGCTCTTAACATTGGTACCGTGCAACAGCAGTGCAGCATGGGAAGATTTGACACGGTCTTCCAGATCTAGCCTTGCACTCCCTCATGGATACCACTTCAGGCTGAACTTTATGACATTTTGTAAGTCTCTAATGCCACAACCAACTTGAGCTTCAGAAAGTGAAAGAAAAATCTGGCAACTTTCAGCAAGGCAGGTACTGAGAGGAGCAGATAAGTTCAAACCTTGAGTGTAAACCCTTGGTCAAAATGCAGCATAATCTGCGTATGTCCTGGCTTACGCCAAGCCAGTAGTACTTGCTCTGTTCTCACTCACAGAAAAAGGTTGAAAAGGTGATGTGTTGAAATTCCTGCTATGCCAAAAGCTGTATTGTGCAGTGTCTGCTGTGGTCATACTCTCCCCAGTTGTAGTTTCATGACCAAACTAAAGACCAGAGTATGACACCTCAGCTGACCCTCCATCGTGGTATTGACGGAGTGCTCCACTCTCAAAGGGCCTGGCTTTCAGACAAGGTACTAAACCAAGACCACATGTGGATATAAAAGGTCACATGTCACTATCTCCCCAGTGTCCCTGAGAATATTAATCCCTGAACCAATATTATTAAAACACACTTGTAGGAACTTGCTTTGTGCAAATTAACTGCGGTGTTTCCAACATTAGAAAAGTGTTTGCATTTCGAAAGAACTTCAGTGGCTGTAAACTCCTTTGGAATTGTGACAGGTGCTACAGAAATTCAATTATTTATGTCTAGTGTAAAGAGTCTATCAGTTTCTTATTTTTGCTTATTCTTGACTGGACTGAAATAGCAAAAGGTCTCTTTATTTGTGGAAGGGATTATTGCACTAAAAGCAAATTACTAGTACTTATTGAAAGATCTGATTATTCTGTCGTTTGCTCAACTCGTGAGGGAACATTTATTTGCAGGCCATTATTTGTTAAGAGGGGAGTAAAATTTTGATTTAACTGGCAATAAGTAACCAACCGGTCTGTGGAGTGATGACCAGTCATTCATGGCAAAAGCCTTCTGCCTGACAACAACTATCTGATTGGCTCCCAGCTAATCGGACAGCTTGTGGGCATAAGCGATATAGGTCAGAAGCATTTGGACCTCTGGAAGAGGATTTGATGTCCTTTCCTCAGCAGGAAAAAAACACCTAAAGCCTGAAGAAAGCCAGTTTATTTTCACTCACCAGTTGCAGTAAGCTGTGGCTATTAACCAATAAGTTAGAGACCGTACAATTTGAGAACCAGTCACTCTGTGCCTCCTGCAAAGAAATGAAAGCACCTGGAGAAAAGGGCGATTGATGGAGTTCTGGCCCTGACAAGCAAACCCTATGAACATGGACCATTGAACTGCATTTCCAATCTTTCCCTCCTCCCTGGCATAGAAAGGATGTTGTTAAACTTGAAAGGGTTCAGAAAAGATTTACAACGGTTGGAGGGTTTGAGCTGTAGGGAGAGGCTGAATAGACTGGGGCTATTTATCCTGGAGGAAAAGGTTGTCTAGGATAGCAAAGAGGACATCATACCTTCCTTACAACTGGGTACCCATGGCAGCTTTGAAAATGTGTTGCTGGAAAAGCACAGCAGGTCAGGCAGCATCCAAGGAGCAGGAGAATCGACGTTTCGGGCATGAGCCCTTTTTCAGGACCCTTGGCAGCTTTACCTTATATTGCAGGGAGGCAGGGCCTCAGTGTAACAGCTCAGATAAAAGAGCACGCCTCACTTAGTGCTGTACTTAAATTCCAGCCTTGACTGTGTGCTTGACATTAAGGCAGGGCTTTGAAGCCACAATGTTGTGACTCAGAATGAAGAGACTGACCAAGTGAGCCACAATCCACACCCTGGACATACCCTGACAGTGTGAGTGATTCACATGGCACACACAGAGAACAAGAAAATCAGCAAGTCAGGCAGCATCCGTGCAGACACCCAAGAACATTGCACACATCTGAATCATAGACCATAAACCATAGTCGCAGAACTAGGCCAGTCAGTCTATCACCATTCAATCATGATTAGATTAGATTCCTTACAGGATAGAAACAGGCCCTTCAGCCCAAGAAATCTGCACCCACCCTCCGAAAAGTAACCCACCCAGACCCATTCGCCTCCGCTCTATTTTCCCCTGACTAATGCACCTAACACCATGGGCAATTTAGCATGTCCAATTCACCTAACCTGCACATTTTTGGATTGTGAGAGAAAACCCACACAGACACAGAGAGAATGTGCAAACTCCACACAGACAGTCACCCAAGGCTGGATTCAAACCTGGGCCCCTGGTGCTGTGAGGCAGCAGTGCTAACCACTGAGCTACCATGCCACCCAAGTCATAGCTGATATAGTTCTCAATCCTATTCTCCAGCCTTCTCCCCGTAACCCTTGATCCCTTTACTAAGCAAGTACCCATCTCTGTTTTAAATGCACTCAATGCCTTGGCCTCCACAGCCCTCTGTGGCAATGAGTTCCACAGATTAGCCACCTTCTCAATGAAGAAGTTCCTCCTTATCTCAGTTAGAGTCATAGAGATGTACAGCATGGAAACAGACCCTTCGGTCCAACCCGTCCATGCCGATCAGGTATCCCAACCCAATTTAGTCGAACTTGTCAGCACCCAGCCCATATCTCTCCAACCTCTTCCTATTCATATAGCCATCCAAATGCCTTCTAAATGTTGCAATTGTAACAGCCTCCACCACTTCCTCTGGCAGCTCATTCCATACATGTACCACCCTCTGCGTGAAAAAGTTGCCCCTTGGGTCCCTTTTATATCTTTCTCCTCTCACCCTAAACCTATGGCCTCTAGTTCTGGACTCCCTGACCCCAGGGAAAAGACTTTGTCTATTTACCCTATCCATGCCCCTCATAATTTTGTAAACCTCTATAAGGTCACCCCTCTCCACTTTCAAGGAGCTATGAACCTGCACTCCAAGGTCTCTTTGTTCAGCAACACTCCCTAGGACCTTACCATTAAGTGTATAAGTCCTACTAAGATTTGCTTTCCCAAAATGCAGCACCTCACATTTATCTGAATTAAACTCCATCTGCCACTTCTCGACCCTTTGGCCCATCTGATCAAGGTACTGTTGTAATCTGAGGTAATCTTCTTCGCTGTCCACTATACCTCCAATTTTGGTGTCATCTTCAACTTACGAACTGTAGCTCTTATGCTCGCATCCAAATCATTTATACAAATGACAAAAAATAGAGGACCCACCACCGATCCTTGTGGCACTCCACTGGTCTCAGGCTTCCAGTCTGAAAAACAACCCTCCACCACCACCCTCTGTCTTCTACCTTTGAGCCAGTTCTGTATCCAAATGGCTAGTTCTCCCTGTATTCTGTGATATCTAACATTGCTAATCAGTCTCCCATGGGGAACCTTGTCGAATGCCTTACTGAAGTCCATATAGATCATGTCTACTGCTCTGCTATCATGAATCTTCTTCATTACTCCTTCAAAAAAACTCAATCAAGTTTGTGAGACATGATTTCCCACGCACAAAGCCATCCTGACTATCCCTAATCATTCCTTGCCTTTCCAAACACATGTAAATCCTGTCCCTCAGTATTCCCTCCAACCACTTGCCCACCACCGACATCAGGCTCATTGGTCTATAGTTCCCTGGCTTGTCCTTACTACCCTTCCTAAACAGTGGCGCCACGTTAGCCAACCTCCAGTCTTCCGGCACCTCACCTGTGACTATCGATGATACAAATATCTCAGCAAGAGGCCCAGCAATCACTTCTCTAGCTTCCCACAGAGTTCCAGGGTACACCTGATCAGTTCCTGGGGATTTATCCACCTTTATGCATTTCAAGACATCCAGCACTTCCTCCTCTGTAATATGGACATTTTTCAAGGTGTCACCATCTATTTCCCTACTTTCTGTGTCTTCCATATCCTTCATTCTGAAGCTGTGTCCCTGGGTCTTAGTCTCTCCTACCAGTGGAAGCATCCAGTCTATTCAGACCTCTCAGTATTCTGTAAGTTTCAATCAGATCCCCACTCATCCTTCTAAACTCCAGCAAGTACAGACCCAGAGTCTGCAACTGCTCCTCATATGACAAACCCTTCAATAGACAATAGACAATAGGTGCAGGAGTAGGCCATTCAGCCCTTTGAGCCTGCACCGCCATTCAATATAATCATGGCTGATCATTCCTAATCAGTATCCTGTTCCTGCCTTATCTCCATAACCCTTGATTCCACCATCTTTGAGAGCTCTATCCAACTCTTTCTTAAATGAATCCAGAGACTGGGCCTCCACTGCCCTCTGGGGCAGAGCATTCACACAGCCACCACTCTCTGGGTGAACAAGTTTCTCCTCATCTCTGTCCTAAATAGTCTACCCCGTATTTTTAAGCTGTGTCCTCTGGTTCAGCACTCACCCATCAGCGGAAACATGTTTCCTGCCTCCAGAGTGTCCAATCCTTTAATAATCAGATCCCTTCAGAGCTTATGCCCGAAACGTCGATTCTCCTGTTCCATTGATGCTGCCTGACCTGCTGCGCTTTTCCAGCAACACATTTTCAACTCTCCTAGACTGTCCAAGTTCTGTTGAGTCCCCACTTTCTCAACACTACCTATCCCTACACTTATTTTTGTGTCATGTGAAAACTTAGCAATAATGTCCCCAGTTTCCTTCTCCAGATCATTAATGTATAATGTGAATGATTGTGGTTCCAACACAGATCCATGCGGAAACTCCACCAGTCACTGGCACCAATCCTAAAAAAGGACTCCTTTATCCCCACTCTCTGTCTTCTGCCAGTAGCTAATCCTCCATCCAAGCCAGTATATTGCCCCTAACACTATGGGCTCTTGACTAACTTAGCAGCCTCTAGTGCAACTTCTTGTCAAAGACCTTCGGGAAATCGACACATCCACTGGCTCTCCTTTGTCTAACCTGCTCATTATCTCCCCAAAAATTCTAATGAAGCCATGCTGACTCAGTCCTGTTTTACCATGCACTTCTAAGTACAGTGCAATCTCATCCTTAATAATGACTGTAAAATGACCAAGGTCGGACCAAACAGCTTATAATTTCCTGTCTTCTACCTCCCTCTCTTCTTAAACAGTTGTGCTACCTTAAGCCATTTTCTGTGCTCTGAGACCCTCCCTGACTCCAATGATTCCTGAAAGATCACCACCAATGCCTTCACAATTATCTTAGTTATCTGCTTTAAAACTCCAGGGTGTATTCCGTCCGGTCCTGGTGACTTATCCGCCTTCAGACTTTTGAGCTTCCCCAGCACCTTCTCCTGAGTGATGGGCCCTCCACTCCCTTCTGCCCCATGACTCTCTTGAAATTCTGGTATGTTGCTGGTGTCTTCCACTGTGAAAATCGATGCAAAGTATCTATTCAGTTCCTCCACCATTTCTTTGATCCCCATTACTACTTCTCCAGCCTAATCTTCTAGTGGTCCAGTGTCTATTCTTGCCTTTCTCTTACCTTTCAGATATGTACAAAAAACCTCTTGCAATCTTTTATACAACTCATTAGTTTACCCTCATATTTCACCTTTTGCCCCTTATTGGTTTTTCAGTTATCCTCTGGTGGTTTTTAAAAGCTTCCAAATTCTGTGGCTTTCCACTAACCTTCAGCACATTAATCACTTTCTCATTCGTTTTTATGCTGCCCCTGACTTCCCTTTTCAGCCATGGTTGCCTCATCCTCCCCATATTACTGATGAAGAGCTTATGATCGAAACATCGACTCTCCTGCTCCTCAGATGCTGCCTGACCCCAGCTGTGCTTTTCCAGCACCACATCTTTTGACTCATCCTTCCCTTAGTATGTTCCTTTTTCCTTGGCATGGTTGTGCGTCCCGAATTATCCCCAGAAACACCTGCCATTGCTGTTGCACCATCTTCCCTTCCAATCAACTCTGGCCAGCTCCTCCCTCATGCCTTTGTAGTTACCTTTACACAATTGTAATACCTTTACATCTCATTCCAGCTTCGTCCCCTCGTACTGAAGGGTATAGTCACTGCTCCCCCCCAGGGATTCCTTCACCTTCAGTTCTTTAATAAAGTCTGCCTCACTACACATCACTAAATCCAAAGAGTGTGCAAGCAGCCCATTCGACCCATCGAGTCCAGACCAACCCTCTGAAGAGCATCCCATCCAGACCCACCCCTCTACCCTACCCTTGCATTTTCTGACCCTTTGTATTCCAGGGTACTTTGGGCAATTTAGAGTGGCCAATTCACCTAGCCTGCACATCTTGTGAGAGGAAACCTGAGCACCTGGAGGAAACCCATGCAGACACAAGGAGAATGTGCAAACTCCATACAGTGTTGAAACTTTATTGCTGGAACAGCACAGCAGGTCAGGCAGCATCCAGGGAACAGGAGATTCGACGTTTCGGGCACAGGCCCTTCTTCAGGAAACCTCCTTCCTGAAGAAGGGCCTGTGCCTGAAACGTCGAATCTCCTGTTCCCTGGATGCTACCTGACCTGCTGTGCTGTTCCAGCAATAAAGTTTCAACTTTGATCTCCAGCATCTGCAGACCTCACTTTCTCCTCAAACTCCATACAGACAGTCTCCTGAGGGTGGAATTGAACCTGGGTCCCTGACACTATGAGGCAGCAGTGCTAACCACTGAGCCATCACACGGCCATACTCCCCTCCAAAAAATCTTGTTGATATTCCATGAATTCCTTTTTTTGGGATCAACTACCAACTTGATTTTCTCAATCCATTTGCACTTTGGTCAAAACCTCAATATCTCTTGTCATCCAGGGTTCCCTATTCCTGCCAACCTTGCCTTTCACTTTCAGTGAACCACAATGGGGTCCATCAGCTCCCACATCACGCAGGTACAGCACATCACTTGGCCCAGCACCATTATTTTATGACTTAGTTCTTAATTTGATGTTTATAAATTTTGTACTAGTCTCTTAGTCTGTAAATATTTCCCCTGCTTACCTTCAATCTGGAAGTAACTCATAATATATAGTCAAATTAGCAGTATACACCAACCAATGAACTTACGATCTACCTATGATCTGGCTCTCTTGTGCTTGGTCCTGAAGAAGGGTTACATCCGAAATGTCGACTTCTCCACCTGCTGATGCTGCCTGGCTCGCTGTCTTCTCCCAGCCTCCTACCATGGATTCCAGCATCTGCAGCTTTTTTGTCTCAGACCCCTGATTCCAGGCTTCAATTCAGCCTGTTAAAATAAAACTTACAAACTATGAGCCCAAAGCAAGCAAGCAAAATGTACCTCTTCCCCTCTGCACCGAATTTACAGTCCATCAAGCCCGTGCTGGCTCACTGTGGAGCAATGCAGTCAATCCCATTTGTCCTGCCCTTTCATCAGGTTTCATTGCCTCATGTGCCCATCCAATTTCATTAACCACTCTGTTACTATCAGCCAAGTTTATGCCATGTTATTGTTCCAAAATTCCAGGACCTCTTCTTTCTTAAAAAAAAAAGTTTTCACAAACGCAGAAGAATAAATTACATATTTCACAATATCAAGAAGAAGTTAAATCATCATGTGTTGCTCTATGGTATGGGTTCCAGAACAGACAGGACTGTACCTTTAAGACACTTTCCTGACATCATGGCATCTGATATAAAGATATGGGCCTCACCTTCAGTCACTGTCTCAGTGTAACAGGGTTAGTGTGTTAAGACAGTTAGCTCTGGATTGTAATATATACTAAGGGGAGGCAATGGCGTTGTCATATTGATGACATACTACTGAGAATCAGGTACTGATAGCACAAGGGCAAATTTGAATTTAATTTAAAACTCTGCACTTAAACATCCGGTGATGTCCGTGAAACCATTGTCATAAAAGCTCATCTGCTTCTATCGTGTCCTTTAGGGAAGGAAATCCTTACCTGGCCTTGCCTACATGTGACTCCAGCCCGATCGCAATGTGGTGAACTCTGAAATGAAAAGCATGGCGCTGGAAAGGCACAGCAGGTCAGGCAGCATCTGATGAGTAGGAGAATCGATGCTTCGGGCATAAGCCATTGATGAAGGATTTATCCAGTGCCACACTTTTCGGCTCTGATCGCGAACATTTCCCGTCTTCACTTTCTCCTGGACTCTGAAATGGTCAAGTGGGCCAGCCTGTTATATCAACCACTAAAAACCTCTAAAGGTTTTTAGTGGTTGATATAACACCTGGCTCACTGTGGAGCAATGCAGTCAATCCCATTTGTCCTGCCCTTTCATCAGGGCCTTCCAGGTTTCACCTAGCATCGACTTAGGCCCTGGGAAAGACAATGGCAGAAACAACATTTTCGACCCTGCAATGTCTTCCTTACTGACATCTGGGGGCTAGTACCAAAACTGGGAGAGCTGTCTCACAAGCTAGAGAGAAAACAGTCTGAGATAGTTATATTCAGGGAATCATACCATACAGTCTATGTCCCAGACACCGCCATCACCATCTCTGTGTATGTCCTGTCATAGGTCAGGTCCTAAAAGACTAGCTGCTAGACTGGGTCTGTGGCAGGTGGTGAGGGAACCAACAAGAGGGAAAAACATACTTGACTTTATCCTTACTAATCTGTCAGCTGCAGATGCATCTGTCCATGACAGTATCAGTAAGAGTTACCACCGCGCAGTTCTTGTAGAGATGAAGTTTCACCTTCACATTGAGAGTCCCTCCCATTGTGTTGTGCGGCACTATCACCGTGTTAAATGGGATAGTGTTCCAACAGATCCAGCAACTCAAGACATGGCATCTATGGGGCACTGTGGGACATTAGCGGCAGCAGAACTGTATACAACCACAATCTGTAATCTCATGGTCCAGTCACGTAAAAGTTCAATGGGGCTATCACATTGACAGTCACTGGCCAGAGACATCCACCCAATCCCTTGGGGTCACTCCAGCAGTTGGTGCAGTTCAGTCACTGTGTCCCAGCATGTCGGAGGCCTTCCTGCTGAAGTTAAGTGGGGTCTGCTCAGATATCGGACCCTCCCAGTGCATCAGGTGCATGTAAATAGAATTTTGTATGTGTAAGAGATGTCTTTGGCTTGTTTGGATAGAGTGAAACTCCAATGTTTGTTTGTTTACTTGGTTAAACTACTGTACAGAATGAACTGCATTTATGGCTATGTATACATACAAAGATATTTTTTATGCGTAAAGTACATTTTTGAAATAAAAAATATCCTCAGTCTGTGCCAACCCTGGACCTCACCTATACAGAGGGAATGGCACCAAAGCTGAAAGATTCTGAATCTCCCTCATACCCCAAGGGTCCCTACAGCTGTTGACCTCTCCACATGTTGGAGGCTGTTCAACTCCTCTGGCAGCTCACTGCTGGTCCAGGGCTTGTTGGAGCATCTATTCCTCCCCCATCTCTCTCTGCCACAGTTAGCCCTGCTAGCTCTCACAGTGTACCTGGTCCTTAGTAATGGGAACAGTCAACAGTCACATCCCTTACAAATGACAATTTAACCCACTCCTCCACAGAGTGAGATGTGGAACACTCATGCAGGGATGGCCATGAAATGACTCCTCTGGACAGTTCGACACATGAATGCTCCACAGGTCACGGGCAAAAAGGCAGGAGGAGAATCAAAATGCTTTATGCATATAAAACCCCTCTCCTATCAGCAGCCCCCCATCCCCTCACCTGTGAAAGGCATCATTTCATTTCAGAATTATATTTACAGTTCAAGTGGCGTGGCACTCAGTTCTCGGCCCCTGTGTACCCTATGAGATCTTGCTGAGTACCTTGTGAGCCTCTTTTGAGGTCACCTGGGACTACACCTGTTTCCCAGAGCTCTCCCTCTGCTGTTTATAAGGACCAATGTCCTGGTGGACATTACCTGTAACAAGGACTTGCAGCCCACACACCCATACACAGTGATTGTAAATGATGTGAAGCTGTAACCTGCAGGTGTATAATTGATGCAAATGCCTCTTTAAGGGCAGAAGTAGAACTTACCTTAATGGCCATTGAACTGATATTGACTCTGGCCACTCTGAGCATGGTCCCAAACAGTTTCTACTCGCAGCTCATTTACAGCAATCGGTAGATCAGTAACAGGCCTCTCGGGCCCTTCCCCCACGCCACCACACCCAGCCTTCACCTCCCTGTCTACCTGGCTTTCCCTGGACAGGCTGCCTGCATTGACGTGTCCCCACCTACGACTCAAACTGAGAATCTTCCTTACACCCCCAACCACTCCTCACCATTCCTTCGCATGGGATCCCCGTCCTTCTCATGTGCACTGCTGGCTCCCCTTCACCGTCCTTGTCTCCTCCATCTCCCAGGCAACTGGCAACAATCCCCAGCATTGATTCCCTCCACCTCCCTCTAGTTACGGTGCCCCCAATACTCACCCACCGATGCTCATTCCAATCACTGCCCCAGGACTGGCCATGACTCACCCATTGAACTGTCCTGAGATGGAACCATCGACCCTGACTCCCCCAGGCAGGTGACTCACCATGCCCAGGCCCTGGGCTGTGAGCAGACACTGTCCCTGAATGACTGCATCAGAACCCCCTGACTGACAGCAGCACCTCCCACCCCTTACCTTGACTTCACTGAGGACACGGCTCTTTGGTCAATGCATATGCAACATGTTTACTGCGCAGGCTGCAGGTACGTGTCTTAGTTAGGAGATTGGTGAAGAACAGTGCTATATAGTAACATATCCACCCCATAGTCTGATTGCTACT
This sequence comes from Chiloscyllium plagiosum, assembly GCF_004010195.1. NCBI lineage: Eukaryota > Metazoa > Chordata > Chondrichthyes > Orectolobiformes > Hemiscylliidae > Chiloscyllium > Chiloscyllium plagiosum. The sequence continues at coordinate 46,872 of NW_025215329.1, forward strand.
GATCAACATGACACACTGCCTGGCTTTGTGTCTGTGCTAAGCAGCAAGCAGGAGAGAGGTGCCGTGAGCGGCCAGGTAGGCACGAGGTGAGTGAGTGCTAAGGGGGTATGCAAGCAACCCTGAGATGTAGCCCTGTCAAACCATGAGCTGGATGCCTCTCACTGCACATAAATACACACACACCCTCTCACAGGTATATACTCTGCCACACTCACGTACACACTCTATCAAGCACGCACACGTGTAAACACACACACACAAACACGCACGCACAAACACACATCTATAAGTCGGGTGACGTGAATTTGCATTTGCAGATACAATCTATTTTGTTAAAAAAAAACTCAATCTGTAGGCTGTCAGTCTATGTGACATTTTATAAATTCCCAATTTGGAAATAAAACCAGTCTGACTCAAGGCTGGGATACAGACAGACTCTAACCTCACATCTTAATGCATTGTCTGAGCCGAGATGTTACCCTTTCTTTATGCTGATAAAACCTCAGGACTGTGACTTGAAAGCAGTTCTGGGATGTGCATGTTAGTCAATCAAAGCCTGCATCATCCATTCTAAGTGTTTAAAGACTTAACATCAATCTAGCTTTGTTCAATACATCGCATCAGTTGTATGACACTTTGATCTTTTACTATAAATTTTGTGTCCTATGGTCCTGCCCCACTAGTTATTTGACGAAGGAGCAGCGCTCCAAAGGCTTGTGCTTCCAAAATAAACCTGTTGGACTATAATCCAGTGTTGTCTGATTTTTAACTTTGTCCACCTCAGTCCAACACCAGCTCCTCCACATCATGAGGAGAAAGTGAGGTCTGCAGATGCTGGAGATCAGAGCTGAAAATGTGTTGCTGGAAAAGCGCAGCAGGTCAGGCAGCATCCAGGAAACAGGAGAATCGACGTTTCGGGCATAAGCCTGAAGAAGGGCTTATGCCCGAAACGTTGATTCTCCTGTTCCCTGGATGCTGCCTGACCTGCTGCGCTTTTCCAGCAACACATTTTCACCTCCACATCATGTTCTTCCAGCAATGAGAGCTGCCAGTGCACTCCAGATCACATCACTGAAGTGCAGTTGCATACTGTAAGTGGATCAGAGATGTGCCATGATAGTCCACTAAGTTGGCATATATCATCAGATGCCAACATCTGACAACATCACATGCATTTGGCTGGTACCCAAAGAGCAGGCCGGGAGATGTTGGTGGCTGATGTCCAATATGGAACTCAAGGGAAGCAAGCAGCGAAATGGAGTTGCTAGGTACCCACCTAGAATTTAATATCCGGAATTTTCAGTGTTTAATTTCTATTCAACAACTGGTAGAACAGGGTCCCTGCAGAGTAAAGAGGCGATATTTGGTAGTTCTAGTTTGATTAATAAACAATAGTCCCCATTATTAGGCATTACACCACTCACTAGTGAGAATCTCATCTTGATGTCCAGGCCCATGTTGGAATACACAATCTATTCCTCCCGATATTGAGAAAGGCCACATTTGACTTTTTATACAACGCTCCCAAATTGTGGTCCATGTCGTTCAGGGTATGGGAAGATTTCACCCAAAGTGTTAGTACTGTTTCTTGTGGCTGGGGAATCATTAAAAACAAGGAACACTGGACCTTAAAAAATCAAAACAAAACTCAGTGATATCAATTATGTATGAGTACTCCGGCCAGGAGATAAAATCAGTGACATTGTCATATTTAAACAATACAATGACAAGAAGGATAGGACGGTGAAAGCAGTAGGGGATGAACTAAATATGTTAGAATGATTCAAAAATGATTCAGAAATTGAAATTTCTAAAGTTGACCTTCTAGTACTCCGTTTGGATAGTAGGGAGGACTTCAAACGTTAGATGAAGTATTGTGCCATAGAAACATAGGAGCAGGGGTTGGTCAATAATCCTCTCTAGCCTACTCCACCATTCAATATGATCATGGCTAATTATTGAGCTCAATATGCTAATCCTGTCCTCCCCCCGTATCCCTTGATCCCTTTAGCCAGAAGAGCCCTATCTCCATCCTTTTTGAAATGTTTTGGCCACAACCACTTTCTGTGGAGGTGAATCCAACAGGCTCTCCACTTACTGGGTGAAGACATTTCTCCTCTTCTCAGTCCCAAAAGGTTATCCCCTTATTCTTAAACTATGACCCCTGGTTCTGGACTACCCCACCATCGGGAATATTCTTCCTGCATCTAACCTGCCTTGTCCTGTTAGAATTATGAGAGATCCTCCCCTCATACTTCTAAACTCAATCTCATTTCATATGACAGTCCTGCCATCCCAGGAATCAATTTGGTAACCCTTCACTACACTCCCTGTATAGCAAGAACATCCTTCCTCAGATAAAGGGACCAAAACTGCACACAATATTCCAGGTATAACCTCCCTCGTATTTGAATCCTCTTGCTATGAAGGTCAACGTGCAGTTTGCCTTCTTTACTGCCTGCTTACTTTCAGCAACTGGTGCACCCTTACATCCTTAACACTGGAGATGTTAGAACAAAGAACAAAGAACAGGGAATATTACAATGCAGGAACGGGCCCTTCAGCCCTCCAAGCCTGCGCTGGTCCATATCCTCGATCTAAATCTGCCATCTATTTTCTAAGGATCTATATCCCCTTGCTCCCCGCCCATTCATGTATCTGTCTAGATACATCTTAAATGATGCTATCATTCCCACCTCTACCACCTCCTCTGGCAATGCATTCCAGGCCCCCACCATCCTCTGCGTGAAGACCTTTCCCCGTATATCTCCCCTAAACTTTTCCCCTCTCACTTGGAACTCGCGACCCCTAGTAATTGAGTCCCCCACTCTGGGAAAAAGTTTCTTGCTATCCACCCTGTCCACACCTCTCATGATTTTGTAGGCATCAAATCAGGTCTCCTCTCAACCTCCTTCTTTTCAATGAAAATAATCCTAATCTACTCAATCTCTCCTCATAGCTAGCACCCTCCATACCAGGCAACATCCTGGTGAACCTCCTCTGCACCCTCTCCAAAGCATCCATATCCTTTTGGTAATGTGGCAACCAGAACTGGACGCAGCATTCCAAATGTGGCCGAACCAAAGTCTTGTACAACTGTAACATGACCTGCCAATTCTTGAACTCAATACCCCGTCCAATGAAGGAAAGCATGCTGTATGCCTTCTTGCCCACTCTACTGACCAGTGTTACCACCTGCAGGGAACAATGGACCTGAACACCCAGATCTTTCTGTACATCAGTTTTCCTCAGGACTTTTCCATTTACTGTATAGTTCGCTCTGGAATTGCATTTTCCAAAATGCATCACTTCGCAATGGCCTGGATGAAACTCCCTCTGCCATTTCTCTGCCCACCTCTCCAATCTATCTATATTCTGCTGTATTCTCTGACAGTTCCTTTCACTATCTGCTATTCCACCAATCTTAGTGTCATCTGCAAACTTGCTAATGGGGCAACGTCATCTTCCTCCAAATCATTTATTTTTATCACAAACAACAGTGCCCCAGCACGGATCCCAGTGGAACTCCACTGGTCACAGGTCTCCATTTTGAGAAGCTCCCTTCCACTACTACTCTGTCTCCTGTCGCCCAACCTGTCCTCTATCCATCGAGCTGGAACACCCTGGACCTCATGTAATTTCACCTTCTTCATTAGCCTACATGGGGACCCTTATCAAACACCTTACTAAAATCCACCTATATGACATCTACATCCCTTCCCTGATCAATCAACTTTGTCACCTCTTCAAAGAATTCTATTAGGTTTGTAAGACATGACCTTCCCTTCACAAAACCATGCTGCCTAACACTGATAAGCCCATTTTCAAATGGGTATATATCTTATCCCTTAGTATCTTCTCCAGTAGCTTCCCTACCACTGACATCAGGCTCACTGGTCTGTAATTACCTGGATTATCCCTGCTACCCTTCTTAAACAAGGAGACAACTTTAGCAATTCTCCAGTCTTCTGGGACCTCCCCAGTGTTCAAGGATGCTGAAAAGATATCTGCCTTAATGCCTTTCAGAATACACAACACTTCCTCCCTCTTTATGGTGACTTGATCCAGAGTAATTAAACATCTATCTCTAACCTCAACATTCAGCATGTCCATCTCCTCTGTGAATACCAATGCAAAGTACTCATTAAGAATCTCACCGATTTTCTCTGACTCCACGCATAACCTTCCTCCTTTGTCCTTGAGTGGGTCAACCCTTTCCCTAGTTATCCACTTGATCCTGATTATGAATAAAAGGCTTTGGGATTTTCCTTAACCCTGCTTGCTAAGAATATCTCATGACCTCTTTAGCCCTCTTAATGCCTCATTTCAGATTGGTCCTACAGCCCTGATATTCTTCCAAAGCTTCGTCTGACTTCAGTTGCTTAAACCTTACGTATGCATCCATTAGCTAGTCTCACAATTTCACCTGCCATCCATGATTCCCTAACCTTGCCATTTCCATCCCTCATCTTCACGGGAACTTATCTCTTCTGAGCTCTAATCAACCTCTCTTTAAAAGCCGCCCACATATCGAATGTGGATTTCCCTTCAAACAGCTGCTCCCAATCGACATTCCCCGGCTCCTGCCGAATTTTGCTATAGTTGGTCTTCCCCCAATTTAGAACTCTTCCTTTAGGACCACTCTCATCTTTGTCCCTGAGCATCCTAAAACTTATGGAATTGTAATCACTATCCCCAAAGTAATTCCCCACTGAAACTTCAATCACCTGGCCAGGCTCATTTCCTAACACCAGGTCTAGTATGGCCCCTTCATGAGTTGGACTATTTACAGACTGCTCTAGAAAACCCTCCTGGATGCTCCTTACAATTTCTGCTCCATCCAATCCTCTAACACTAAGTGAATCCCAGTCAATGTTGGGAAAATTAAAATCTCCCATCACCACCACCCTTTTGCTCCTACATCTTCCCACAATCTGTTTACATATTTGTACCTCTATCTCACGCTCGCTGTAGTACAGCCCCAACATTGTTACCGCACCCTTCCTATGTCTGAGCTCTGCCCATAATGCCTCACTGCTCGAGTCCTCCATAGTGCCCTCCTTCAGCACAGCTGTGATATCTTCTTTGAGCAATGATGCAACCCCTCCAGCCTTTTACCCTCCCTCTCTATCCCGCCTGAAGCATCGATATCCTGGGATATTTAGTTGCCAATCCTACCCTTCCCTCAACCAAGTCTCAGTAATAGCAATAACATCATACTCCCAGGTACTAATCCAAGTTAGCCCAAGTGAAGGGAGAGATCAAGTTTATAATGGACAATCGCTGAACCAAATGAAGTAGCTGGAAGTCACTTATGGTGATGTTGTCAAAACCAGATGGATTACAGTGATTCGTTATTGTTTATCATAATGTCAACACAGCAACAAAGATAGATTCATATTTAATTCCACAACTGGGGGATTGTAACAAGAGGACTGGACAAGCAAAGTTCATTACAAAACAAAATGACATATAGAAGGGATGTTGGCAAGTCCCATCGACTGATGCACCTAAAGAGATCTCAGTTTTTTGTAACTCCTGATAGGCTGCACTCATGTAAAGCTTTATTGTTCAGATTGAAACTTGCAATGTTTCAATTAGGGTCATTGAAGATTTACGTTGCTTGATCTGTGCTGTGTTGTATGTTTGCGTGATCAGACAGACCTGCGAGGAATACTCACAACATTTGATTGAATTGTTTGGTTGGTTGCAAAAAGCCAATTTGGTCATGCACTTGGCTAAAAGTGAACTGACCAAAGCAAAAGCAATCAAGACCGAGTGGCACCTCGAGAAGCAAGTTTAAGGGCTATTGTGGAGTTTGCCATCCCTAAAACATGGTAAATAGCGTGAGTGGATTCCACCAGATGTTTGCTCTGAAGTTCAACACCGTAATGCCTTTTTTGACAAATTTGTTCAAGAAAAGCATGACATTTGAAAGGATAGAGTGATTCAGAGTGCCTTTGACAGCTTGAAAGTTGCACTGAGGTCTGGACCACTTTTGAAAAATCCAAGTTGCACTAAGCTATTAAAATTGGCTGTTGAAGCCAGCAATGTCAGTGTTGGTGCCGTTTCAGACAAGATACAGATCAAGCAACCAGTGAGTTATTTTAAAACATATTGCATGTGTGTCAGCAGAAATATTCAACTGTGGTAAAAGACACTTTTGTTTTGGTGTTGGCTCTGCAACATCTTAAAATCTACATATCTAACAATTCTACAGAAACTGCATTTGTACAGAACATAATGCTCTACTGTTTTAGTGAAATTTGATAAGAATTTGAAACTGTTATGTTGGAATTCAATACTAAAATGATAGAATTGAGAAAGCGTTCACAAGCGGGAAGTGACAATATCATAACAGATGCTTTATCGAATGCAAGTATGGAGAAACTGAATGTTGCAATCAAAAGGGCTTTGTAGAAAATGATGGTTATAAATCCTCATATCTTTAATGTAAATATGTTGTTGCTGTCCAAATAGGAAAAGGAGTAGGCCATTCAGCCCCATGCATCTCCTGCATTATTCAATGAGATTTTAGCTGATCTGTGGCCTAACTCCATATATCTTGGCCTTTGGTCCATTTTGCTTAATACGTTTCCTTCACTGAAATCCATTAATCTCATATTTCGAATTAGCAACTGATTGAGCATCACTGCTGTTTGTGGAAGAGCTTCCAACCATCCTTTGAGTGCAGAAGTGCTTCCCAACATCCCTCCTGAAACACCTGGCCCTAATTCTCAGACTCCCTTGTTCTAGAATCCCCAACCAGTGGAAATAACATATCTTCATCTACCCTGTATTTTCCTGTTAATATCTTGAAGACTTCAATCAGATCACCCCTTAACCTTCCAAACTCTACACTTAATTGAAGCTCTATTTCTTGGGGCGGCACGGTGGCTCAGTGGTTAGCACTGCTACCTCACAGCACCAGGGTCCCAAGTTCAATTCCAGACTTGGGCAACTGTCTGTGTGGAGTTTGCACACTCTCCCAGTGTCTGCGTGGGTTTCCTCTGGGTGCTCTGGTTTCCTCTCACAGCCCAATGATGTGCAGGTCAGGTGAATTGGCCATGCTAAATTGCCCATAGTGTTAGCTGCATTAGTCAGAGGGAGTTGGGTCTGTGTGGATTGTGGACTTGTTGGGCCAAAGGGCCTGTTTCCACACTGTAGGGAATCTAATCTACAGTGTAAGCACTCTTCATAACATAACGTCTGAAGTCCAGGTATCAATCTTGTAAACCTATGTTCCCTCCAAAGCCAATTTATCCTTCCTGAGGTGTGGTGCTCAGATCCTCTCCTAGTACTCCAAGTGAGGTCTAATCAGGGTTTTGTATAACTGCAGCGTACGTCTGCATCCTTGTATGTGAAAATGAGGACTGCAGATGCTGGAGATCAGAGTCAAGAGTGTAGTGGTGCTGGAAAAGCACAACCAGTCAGGCAGCATCCGAGGAGCAGGAGAGTCGACGTTTCGGGCAAAGACCCTTAGTCTTATCCAGCCCTCTTAGATATAAAGGCAAGTATTTCATTTGCTTTCCTGACTATTTTCTGCACTTGTTTGTGGCATTTTAAAGATCTATGTGCCAGAACCCTAAGTCTCTTTGGACTTCCATTTACCATACCATCTAGAACGTTCCCTGATCTATCCTTTTTGGTCCAAAATGGATAATCTCACACTTGCTTACATTGAACTCCATCTGCCACAGTTTTGCCCATTCATTTGGTCTTTCAATATCCCTTTATAATTTTATGTTATCGTCTACATTTTCTCCAATTGAAAGAAAAGATTAAACTTATGATCTATCAAGTTGGGTCACACTCTGCCATCTGACTTGTACCGTAATACTATACAGTGACATCCAATTTGCAACCAGTCAACCCTCACTTTCGGTAATGATAATGACCAAATGATCTGTTTATTTTAAAGCTAAAGAGCTGTTAGGAAAGAAACAGATGAAGTATTATAGAATGGTTCAATTATTCTCTGTTGGATTATATGAGTTTGAGTGATGCTCACTATGTTTGATTGGACTCAAAGGAAATAGATAGTGCAAAGGTTGATCGACGTCAGGCTGGGATAAACATGATACTGACATTTTGTGATTGTAGGGATGTAAATAAGCCTGTTGTACATTTGGAAACTAATGTAATCTTTGCTTTCTTCTGAAATATATAAAATATACACCAGATGGGAGAGACAGACAGCCAACAACAACACAAAGGCAACCAAGTTCTCTTGCTAATTTGGCCAGATTTTGCTGTCAAAATAATGATGTGTTTAATTGCTCATGCTGTTCTAAGTTTGCAAATTGTCCGGTTAAGTTGCGAAACCAATTTCACATCTGCTGATCAAGCTAAATTTCCATTCTAACGCTCTTTCTCTCTCACTTGTTTTTAAAATGCAACTTGCACTTAGTCTCTCTATTTTTATTTCTGTGGTGGATTTGATGGAGGATTATTAGTTCCATTGTCTTGATGTAACTTGTTCTTCTATGTTTGATCCCCATTGCAGCTGAGTTAGACTCAGGACTTGAATTCTTACTCTGCCCCTGAGGGTTGGAGGCAATGTGACATCCCAAAGTGGGTGGGGTCAGGACAACAAGTAGATTGGCACGTTGAGGTTTATAGATTGTGAAGCAGCAGCGGCTATTGTGAATTTTGACCAAGTTGTATCAGCTGAACAGCTGTATTCCTGTTCTCTTGAGCTCTCTCAGAAGCCACAACAACTTTGAAACCTTGAATGAAGACATAGGGATAAAGATCTGGGAAGCACTGCAATATAACAGACTGCTCCTGTCAAAGAGTGCCAAAAAGTAACTCAAAATGCAGCATCAGCAGTCAACAGCTCAATAACCAGTCTCCAGAGAAAAAGCCATTTACCATATATTATTTTTGCCTCTAACTTACCTTCTCAACAGGGACGCACAGTGGCTCAGTGGTTAGCACTGCTGCCTCACAGCGCCAGGGACCCAGGTTCAATTCCAGCCTTGGGTGACTGCCTGTGTAGAGTTTGCACATTCTCCCTGTGTCTGCATGGGTTTCCTCCGGGAGCTCCAGTTTCCTCCCACAGTCTAAAGATGTCCAGGCCAGGTGAATTGGCCATGCTAAATTGCCCATAGTGTTAGGTACATTAGTCAGAGGGGAATGGGTCTGAGCGGATTACTCTTCGGAGGGTGGGTGTGGACTTGTTGGGCCGAAGGGTCTGTTTCTACACTATAGGGAAACTAATCTAATCTAATGACACATGCTCATGTGCTGGTTATGAGAAGAGGGGCAGTGAATGCAGGAGTGAGGGTTTTGCAACTAAATGCACGCAGTATACAAAACAAGGTAAATGAACTTGTAACACAAATCAAAATTAGGGTCTTCGATATTGTAGGTAACACAAAGATGTGACTACGAGGAGATTAGGGCTGGGAACTAAATATCCAAAAAAATGCGTCCTTTCAGGGTGAAAGCACTGGTAGATGGGCAGAGTTGCCTCGGTAGTAAGACATGATATTAAATAAAATAAAATCAATAGCAAATCAATAAAATCAATAAAATCAAAGGCATAGAATCTTTGCGGGTAGATTTGAGGAACTGCAAAGGAAAAAAGACCCTTTTGGGAGTTGTGCACAGGCCTCCTAGTAGGATTCAGGATGTTGGGAAGAAAATAAATCAGGAAATAAAGAAGGCATGTAAGAAAGGCACTGTTACAGTAATCACTGAGGACTAGGAAGACTATGTTGGGAGCATGTCCCAAGGAAAGGAATTTGTGAAATGTCTACAAGATGGTTTGGAGCAATTTGTTGTAGAACCCATTAGGGAACAGGCAATTCTGGATTTGATGATGTACAATGAGGCAGATTTGATTAAGGAACTTAAGGAGAAGGAACTCCTGGAAAGCAGTCACCATAATGTGATATTGTTCAGCCTAGAGTTTGAGGGGGAGACACTGGAATCTGATGTAATGGTATTACAGTTGAATAAAGGGAACTACAAAGACATGAGGGAGATGCAGGCCAGTGTTGATTGCAAGGGGATCCTAGCAGAGGAGATGATGCAGCAGCAATGGTAGGAGTTACTGGGGGGTAATTCAGGAGACACCGAAGAAATTCATCCCAAGGAATAAGGAGCATACTAAGTGGAGGATGAGGCAACCGTGACTTACAAGGGAAGTCCAAGACAACATCAAAACAGAAATAAGTGCATACAATGTGGTGAAGATTAGTGGGAAGCCAGAGGATTGAGAAGCCTTTAAAAACCAGCAGAGGATAACAAAAAAAACAGTAAGGAGGGAGAAGATGAAATATGAGGGTAAACCAGTTAGTAATATCAAAGAAGATTGCAAGAGTTTTATTTGATATATAAAAAATGTAAGAGGCAAGAGTGGACATTAGACAGTTGGAATACAAGGCCGGAGAAGCGGTAGTGGGGAACAAAGAATAGCAGAGGAAATAAATACATACTTTGCATCAGTCTTCACAATGGAAGATGCAAGCAGCATCCCAGAATTTCAAGAGAGTCAGGAGACAGAGGTGAGTAAAGGGCAAGGTGCTGGGGAAACTGAAAGATCTGAAAGTGGATAAATCACTTGGACTGGATGGACTACACCCCAGAGTCCTTAGGAAATAGCTGAGGAACTTGTAGAGGCATTGGTGGTGATCTTTCAGGAATCGCTGAAGTCAGGGAGGGTCCCAGAGGACTGGAAAATGGCTAATGCAGCATGCCTGTTTAAGGAGAGAGGAAGGCACAGGAAACTATAGGCCAATTAACCTGACCTCAGTCATAGTAGGATTTCAGAGTCCATTATTAAGGACTTGAAGTTCATGGTAAAATAGGGCTGAGTCAAGGGGAGGTCACCCCTGACAAATCTATTAGAATTCTTTGAGGAGGTAATGAGCAGGTTAGACAAAGGAGATAGTAGATGTCATCTATTTCAATTTCCAGAAGTCCTTTGACAAGGTGCCACACAGGGGTCTGCTAAAAAGGATAAGAACTCATGGTGTTAGAGGCAAAGCACTGGAATGGATAAGGATTGGCTGACTGGCAGAAGGCAGAGTGTAGGGTTAAAGGAGCCTTTTTCAAGAAGGCAGCCAGTGATTAGTGGAGTTCCACAGGGGTCCATGTTGGGACCACTACTATTCACATTATACATGAAAGATCTGGACAGCGGGACTAAGGGCATTGTTGTTATGTTTGCAGATGACAAAAATAGGTGGAGGGACAGATAGTATTGAAGTAGCAGGGAGGCTATAGAAAGACTTGGACAGGCTTAGGATAGTGACAAAGAAGTGGCAGATGGAATACAATGTGGGAAGGTGTGAGGTTATGCACTCTGGTAGGAACAATACAGGAATAGCCTCTTTTTTAAATGGGCAAAGGTTTTGGAAACCTGAAGTGCAAAGATATTTGGAATCCTACTTCAGGATTCTCTTAAGATTCCGATAAAGGTTTAGTCGGTGATTAGTAAAGTAAATGCAATGCTATCATTCATCTCACAAGAACTATAATACAAGAGCAGGAATGTACTGCTGAGGTTGTCTAAGTATCTGGTCAGATTGCATTTGGAATATTGTGAGCAGTTTTCGGCCCTGTATCCAAGGAGAGATGTGCAGCCCTTGGAGGAGATTTACAGTAATGATCCTGGGGATGAAAGGCTTGTCATACGTGGAGCAATTAAAGGACTCTGGGTCTGTACTCGATGGGGTTTAGAAAGGTTGGGGGGGATCTGATTGAAACTTATAGAATACTGAGAGGCCTGGATAGAGAGGACATCATGGGTTTTTTTCCACTAGTAGGAGACACTAACAGCCAAGAGCAGAGAAACCTATCAGCCATGATGGAATGGCAGAATGGACTCAAGGGCAGAATGGACTCAAGGGCAGAATGGCCTAATTCTGCTCCTAACTCTTTTGGTCTTATGGGAGTTAAAAATTCAAAAGTCTATAAGGATTTTAGAAAGGGCAAGGGAACAACTGGTTAATTATACAACGGGAGTATTAGTAATGGAAGATATAGATAAAGGCAAGATATCAGAGAGACAGCATAGTTAGAATCGAGGAGAAAGAGATGGCTTAAACTGTAATTTTTAAATTAAAAAGACTGTAACAGTAACTATGGGTGTCCTGACAGCAATGAAAATAGCAAAACGTATAACTTCAGAGATTACAGAGGCTTGGAGCAACATGAAGGCTGTTTTAACAGAAGACTTTAATTTTCATGCAGATTGAAAAACCAAAGTACCAAAAAGAAAGTGAATTTGTTCAATACAATACAATTCAATGCAGCACAGGAGCAGGCCCTCCCGCCCACCAAGGCTGCACCCAATTTTAATTCTTATTTAGACTTTTCTTGAATGTACAGGAGAAGTTTTCTGGAACGACCAGTTATTTCTAGAACAAACAAAGTGAGATTCAGTAATAGGTAATGAGCTGTGTTAATAATGCTACAGTAATGACATTTTATTTACTCTTTTCATTATGTAAGTGATTATGATATGATTCAAAGTTAGGATTAAATAGGAGAAATATAGCAGTTACAAAAGGAGAAAGTTCTTCAAAGTTTGTGAGAAGATTTGTAGCTCGGGTGCTCGTTGTTGTGGTTCTGTTCGCCGAGCTGGAAGTTTTTGTTGCAAACGTTTCGTCCCCTGTCTGGGTGACATCCTCAGTGCTTGGGAACCTCCTGTGAAGGAGAAAGTTCTAAATGCAAAATGGGTGAATGCATCAGATTTTGGCATTAAGCTATTAAAAACGTGAAGCTTGATTCCGATCCAATGTCAACTCTTCTTCTCCAAGTTTGACCAAGACGGAGCCAGGGAAGGCAGTCTATCCTTTGCCAACACCATCCCCTCCCCTCGGTTGGAAAGAGAACTCTGTCCATGATTGGGAATCTCACTAGCGTGGCATTTGACTCCACACCTCTTTCCCTGGATGGGGATTGATTCTATCTGCTCCCGTATCCCACTCTAGAGTCCACCCTGTGCCAGATTCAAACACACCAGGGACAGAAGGCGCAAGCTGTAGAATTGAACTCCATACCCTCGGGTGATTCTCACTCTCTCCAAAACCTGCTCTGCTAATATCCAGACCAAGAAATCCTATAGTTTGTCACACCTCACTGGGGTAGCACACTGGAAATCAAGCACTGCTATTCCCAAAGTCATCACAAACTTAAATATTTTAAGATGTCTTCAATGTTCCCCACATTTTCATTCCCAGGTTGACAGAAAGCATGGATCAGGTTTCTTGTACTTAACAAGAATATATAATTAAATAGATTCTAGCTATTGATGAACAGTTACAAATCATCAGTATAGGGCTCTACAGTTAAACACTAACTCCCTTATAAACCACACTTAAATGCCAAAAATCTGACACATACACCTATTTTATATGTTAGAGTTCTCCCCTTGGTAACTATTCTATTTCTCCTATGTAAATCTAACATGTGATCATAATATGATCACAGTCACACCAATGAAAAAATAAACTAAATTCCCTTACTGTCATATTATTAATATAGCTCATTACTTATCACAGACAGACACAAATGGGAAAAAAGTATGGTGTTGTAACCTCCAGAGACAACGGTACATACGTAGACAAAAATACAATGAAGACACTTAGAGCTTTATAAAACACAATTCATGTATTAAGTACTTAAATGAATGACACATACTTTTAACTACTAGAGACACATTAATCACTGTCTTTCACTACTCTGATTTCTCTAACTAAACCTAAACATTATTTGCTGGGAGAGTTGTCAGCAGGCAAATCTGAAATTCTGCTCGACATCTTCACCACATCTCCTGAGTTAGGGTATCTTCCTGCAAATTGAATCTTCAAAGTGCTGCTGAACAAAGGGATTTCATCAGACTCTTTATACATAAGTCTCTCTGCCAAGTGTATGCTGTATTTGGAATTATCCATGCACGAGACCAATCCTGAATGTTTTGGCCAAATGCGCGCCTTGTTTGGTAGAGAAGCAGTTACTGACTTCTTGCAGCCTTAGCTCTCAGCATGACTCAGTGTAATTCCATTCACATCACAGCCTATTGTAAAGGCTCTTATCAGTTCCTGCTATCTTTGGCCTTATCCAACAATGGGTCTTATCTATGGAGGAACAGGGAAAGCAGCTGAATGGTCCCTGTTCACAGGATCTGCTGAGATGATTTGTGCACTGATCTGAAAACTGCCTCTCAGTTCTCCTTCTCCAGATGCTGCCATCATTTTGCAGTAGGCACAGGGTGGCTGCTTCACATTTATAAAAAGGCCTCTGACCGATTCATTAAATGTCATAGCTTAAAGCAACTACTGAAGAAAAAACACGTAGCTAATATTTCAGAGAATGAATTGAACTTCTGAGCTTGTCTAGATCTGTTGGCTTCTCCTTATCACGTTCGCAAGTCCAAGCTACCTGAGAGGAGAAAGTGAAGGCTGCAGATGCTGGAGATCAGAGCTGAAAATGTGTTGCTGGAAAAGCGCAGCAGGTCAGGCAGCATCCAAGGAACAGGAGAATCGACGTTTCGGGCATAAGCCCTTCTACCTGAGAACCAATCACAGTTATTGGTAGGCAGAGAATACTTATCATCAATAACCGTTAACTAGTCCACAGACCAATCAACTCTTGTTACCAGCTGAGACTCCATTTGTATACACCCCTTGACTCCAGCTCATCTGCAAACTATACTTTGACTACTGTTCAAACAGGAGAAAGTGAGGTCTGCAGATGCTGGAGATCAGAGATGGAAATGTGTTGCTGGAAAAACGCAGCAGGTCAGGCAGCATCTAGGGAACAGGAGAATCGACGTTTCGGGCATTAGCCCTTCTTCAGGAAGAAGGGCTAATGCCCGAAACATCGATTCTCCTGTTCCCTAGATGCTGCCTGACCTGCTGCATTTTTCCAGCAACACATTTCCATTACTGTTCAAACAAGTAACTATATAAATTATACTTACAATCGGTGTCAGGGTACTTGCTTTTAGAAACTGCAGCAATTCTTCAACAATCCTTCATTTTAAAAGTAGTTCTTTTCCCATTTCAGTCCACAATTAAAAGTACAAAAATATAAAAAGGCAGCCTTTACAATTTTAGTAAGTCTACATTTAATGAGGTAGACAAAGACCGACAAACTGGTCAAATTATTGTTGGGCATATTTACTGATAAGGACGTTTAAAAATAATTTAGCTTAATGCAGCATTAGTGATGCATTCTGTGGTCTTCTAGATGTTAATCCTTGTAAAATATACCACATGCAATTATGTTCTGTTCAGTTAGATACCTTGAAGTTTATTTACAACACTTTTAGAAGGTTCCAATATAACAGAGTTACATGCATATTCGAGGCTCTGTGCTTACTGATGTTACTGTACATACACATATAACTGATTCAATCACAGAGAGAGAGAGAGAGAGACTAACTGAAGGCGAGGCAGGTCTCTTTAGACCAGAATGTCACATGTCGCAGTGCCATGTAACTGTCTTAAAGATACAAACCTGGCTGGTCAGGAATCTATGTCATAATGTTATTATCAATATACCCTTGGGAGACAACAGTTCTGTTTACAAAATAAAGCAATTCACTTTTTGTTCACGAGAGCATTGCTTGTAGGCTAGCATTTATTTCCTATCCCTAATTGGAGTTATAAGTCATCTGCATTGATGTAGACTTGGAGACACATTTGATTTGAATTATTATTGTCAAATAGAGCCATAGAGCTGTACAGAATGGAATCAGACCCTTCGGTCCAACTTGTCCATCCTGACCAAATATCCTACATAAATCTAGTCCCATTTGCCAGCATTTGGCCCATGTCCCTCGAAACCCTTCCGATTCATATACCCATCCCGTTGCCTTTTAAGCACTTCCTCTGGTAGCTCATTCGATACATGCACCACCCGTTGTATGAAAAAGTTGCCCCTTTGGTTCCTTTTAAAACGTTCCCCCCTCACCCTACACCTGTTCCTTTTTGTTTTGGAATCTCCCGCCCCAGGGAAAAGACCTTGGCTATTCACCCTCTCTGTGCCCCTCATGATTTTATAAACCTCCACAAGGTCATGTACCGAAGCGCAGTGAAACATTTTGTTTTGTGTGCAGTACAGACAGATCATACCACGTAATGATCATAGGGTGATAGAACAGGACGAGGAATGCAAAGCTTTGGTTGCAAAGGAGGTGCAACAAAGCAAGATCAACGTTAGATTTGAAATGAGAGAGATCTGTTCAGAAGGTTAATAGCAGCAGGGAAGAAGCTGTTCTTGAACATGTTGATAGGTGTGTTTAAGCTTTCTGTATCTCCTGCCTGACACACGTAGAACAGACCAGGTGAGCATAGCAAATTTCTTTCCCCAAAGGGCATTAGTGAACCAGATGGGTTTTTACAACACTTAACAGTGGTTTACATGATCATCATTAGACTAGTTCTTTCATTCCAGATTTTCTCATTGAATTGAAGTTTCATCATCTTCTATAGTGAGATTTGAATGTTAGCCTGAGGATCCTGATTTTTAGATTAATGGCATTACCATTACATCCTTTGGACAGTCAACTAAAAAGAGAGATAACACTAATGAAAGGAAGGATATGTAGCAAGCCAAACGATAGTATGGATTGAGATGATTGGAATTTATATCAGGAATAATAAAGGAAGACACAGTGCAACGATAAGATCTGAAAAGAGAAAACAAAAAGAGATTTGTGATGGATATCTAGATGACCGTATAACATTTGATACTCAGAATTAAAACAGTTATGAAAAGTATTGTGAGTCGTTGAAAAACAGAAGGAGATAAAATTACAAATGGAAACAACAAAATGTTACTCTCAGTCCTCATGTTACCAGAAGAGTGGAATAGACCTGACAAGTCAATGAATGAAGGATTGAATCTTGCTAAAGTTAATGTAAACAAGAACACAGTATTATTGCTAAAACGTCATGTTGCCTGAATTTTTTGTTTTGTATTCTCAATGCAAGTGGAAGGATTCCAGATTTATATTCCAGGAGAAAAGAGGTGCTGATTGGTTGACAAATCAGTTCTAACTGGCTGAGGTGTTGCCACAGGGAAAGCAACAGGGAACTCAATGCTGCTGGTACCTCTGGGTAATTTAGCAAACATATTCCTTTAGTTTGCAGAGAATGGGTCACCTTGCATATGAACTTAAAATGTATTGAAAAAAATAACAGGACTAAAGAATGACAAAACCCCTGGGCCTGGTAGTTTCCACCCCAGGGATTTCTATGAAGGAAGTGAGGAAATAGTAGATTTTCTTTAGCCATCATCTTCCAAAGTTTTCTCAACTCAGAAAGTGTTCCTTCTGGTTGGCAATATGCAAATTCAACTCCATTATTTAAAAACGTGAGAGAGGGAAATCAAGAAATTATAGAGCTGTTAGTCCAGCAGCTGTTGTGGGAAAGTGATTGGAATCTATAATTACAGTCAGAGTGAATGAGAACTTGGAGGAGTTTGAGCTGATTAGGGAGGACCGACATGAGTGTGTCAAGGGTAGGTCGTGTCTAATGAACCTGATTGAATTTTTTGAGGAAGTAATTAAAGTATTAAACAGGACATTACATATGTGTGTCATTTATATGGACTTCCTTGATGTGATTTTACAAAAGGTAATGTTAGCTGAAATTAAAGCTCATCAAATTGATGGAAAATATTCTTCTGGTCAGGTGAGTGAGTGGTTAGGCCATATGAAGCAGGAAGTAGGGATAATACATATGTACTCAACTCGGAAACAATTGACTCAACCATTCACTATATCCATGAATGATATAGAAAGCACAATGGTGAGCCAGGTAGCTAAGCTTGCCAATAGTGCACAGTAGGTAATCCCGATGGGAGCAGAAAATTACAACAGAACATTGATAGACCAAGTGATTGGACAAAACTATGGGAAAGGTTTGGGGTGAGAGGGGAAAGATATGAAAGAGACCTAAGTGGCAACTTTTTCACGCAGAGGGTAGTGTGTGTATGGAATGAGCTGCCAGAGGAAGTGGTGGAGGCTGGTATAATTGCAACATTTAAAAGGCATTTGGATGGGTATATGAATAGGAAGGGTTTGGAGGGATATAGGCCAGGTGCTGGCAGGTGGGACTAGATTGGGTTGGGATTTCTGGTCGGCATGGACGGGTTGGACCGAAGAGTCTGTTTCTATGCTGTACATCTCTATGACTCTATAACTGTGTGATCATCCACTTTGGACTGAAAAAACAACCGATCTGGAATTTTTTTTTTAGTGGCATGCCATTTAAAATAGGAGAATTGCACTAGGACACAGATCACTACGATGTGAGAGAGTGGTGATTATCAGATAGTTGTCAGACTGTAGTAGAGTTGCTGAGGGGTCAGTATTAGGAATGTTGCTCTCCAGGTATGTTATAATAGAAACCTGGTGTGAGGCCTGAATTTCAGAATTTGCAAATGATACAAAACGTGAAAGCATTATCAACTGTGAAGAGGAGGATGTTGAACCACAAAAGGACAAATGAGCAGACAGGTCGTAGATGAAATTCAATGCAAGGAAGTGTGGAGTGACCCATTTTGGTGGAAAGAAATCAGCAAGTCAATAGAAAGTCAAGTGCCTGAATTTTAAAGTGGGTGCAGGGCAGAGGAACCTGGGTGTGTATGTGCATAAGTCATTGAATGTGGCAAGAGAAATTGAGAGTATGATTAATAAAATTTACAGCATCCTCGGTTTTCGAAGCATTGAGTTCAAAAACAAGGAAGTTATTTTAGATTAGATTACTTTACAGTGTGGAAACAGGCCCTTCAGCCCAACAAGTCCACACCGACCCGCAACCCAGCCAGACCCATTCCCCTACATTTACTCCTTCATCTAACACCACGGGCAATTTAACATGGTCGTGTTTTACTGGTGCAATACTTTAACTACAGGTCAGGATATAGAACAGGGGATTTTGTTCACGCTATTTTGGAACTTCTTCTGGGACTCTACCAAGTTGACCAATAGAAACTAAGAAATATTGGGCAAGAAGGATGTGACCTTTGACAGATCGCTTGATACACTTTCCAACACAATTTATGAACATTTAGCACTCTATATTACACTATATTGTATGTAATTTTTGCAGAGACTCTACCCTGTTAACTCAATACAGATCTTGAGTAGACCTGGCCCATGTACCTTACTCCCAACAGTGATCAAAGTACTTGTCCAGGAGATAATCTCTAAAGTGTTTTTCTATCCATTCAGGGTCAATTCTATGAACATTCTGGATCTACCTCAAGTTTCTCAGAAGAGGTAATCAAGCTGAGGCCTGGAAAAGACAAGATGAAAAGATTTGATAGGACCATTCAAACTCATGTGGCGTTTGGATACAGAAGATAGGGAGAAACTGCTTCCATTGCCAGAAGGGTCATGAACCAATAGCTCAGTTGGGAGAGCATTAGACTGAAGATCTAAAGGTCCCTGGTTCAATCCTGGGCTTCGGCAAAAGCAATCTTGCTTGAGTGCTCCCTCCTTCATTGGGGTGGCACAGTGGCTCAGAGGTTAGCACTGCTGCCTCGCAGTGCTAGGCACCTGAGTTCGATCCCAGCCTCGGGCAACTGTCTGTGTGGAGTTTGCACATTCTCCCCGTGTCTGCGTGGGTTCCCTGCGGGTGCTCCGGTTTCCTCCCACAGTCCAAAGAAGTACAGGTCAGGTGAATTGGTCATGCTAAATTGCCCGTAGTGTTAAGTGCATTAGTAGGGGAATGGGTCTGGGTGGGTAACTCTTCAGAGGGTCAGTGTGGACTTGTTGGGCTGAAGGGCCTGTTTCCGCACTGTAGGGAATGGAATCTAATCAATGGAGATTAACAAAGAACAGGTGTCACAAGGAAAACACTTTTTTTACACTCAGTGAGGGTTAGGATGTGCCTGAGAGTGTGGTGGAGGCAGATTCAATTGCGCTTTTATCTGAAGAGAACAAATTGCAAGACTATAGATGGAAGGACAGGAGGAATGGAGCTAGCTGGTTGCTCTGGCAGAACCTGTACTGACATGAAATAATAAATGGCCGCCTCTGTGCTCTGCCCATTCTGTGATTCTATGGCTAATCTGGATGACCAGATGGCACAAGGCCAAAAGCAAATTAACAAAAAATGCCACTTTGCTTATAATTATAAGCAAATATAATTATAATTAATATAATTATAACAATTATAGAACAATTATAATCAAGATATAAATCAAAATGAACATAACAGATGCTATCAGAATAGTATTTCCCATGTAGATGGCCTGGTCAATCCAGTGGTTACCAAATATATGAACAACCTGTGCATGGTGCCACTCCAGAGATTCCCAGAAGATGGCATAGCCATGAGAGAGGCAGTGAAGCCAGGACAAGAACCCCCTATATGTGGCAACAAGCTTGGACCTGGATGAGTACTTTTGTTGGATCAGATTGATCTTATCTCAACCTGAAAATGAATTTTAGGCCAGACCTGTTCTGGACCCTGACACTGATGTAAAGCAAGATGTTGGATCCAACCCTAACATTGAGGTAGAATTTCCATCATGCACTATCTCTGCCCAAATAAGGGATAGTATCAAATTAAAAGAAAAGACTTGCAATGTTGGCAAGACGAATGGCAGGCCGTGTTGCAGAAAACAGTATCTAAAAGATTGAACAGACAACATGAGATTAACTCCTCCCATGAAGATATAAAGAAGGAGCTAAACGATGCTGGGAGGAGCTACCCAGTATGTTTGTCTCTCTAAGTTGTGACCCAGAATGTTTCAGTCACAATAATGTATACTGTCTCTTCAAGATAGCCCAAAATCTTACAAAGGTCTTTCATGTAACACCGCTGTAATGTAACTAGCTATTATATATTATGTGATAGACACGAAATAACTGTACAGAGACCAGTATCCCATCACCCTTTAGTTACATGTGCACAGTATACTAGCTGTGGCCAGCCAACTCAGAGTCAATCCCCTAAACTGAGGAGATTCTGAATCCCCTGGTTAATTTTTTTGTATTTTATTAACCAGTACAAATTACAAACAATTAACATTAACAACGGTATACAAGAAACAGCAATTTACAGAGGAAAGAGGCAGCAAAACCAGACCGCAAACCCCACCCTACAACCAATTCACAGGGAAATGAGGACGAACCTCAAACCCCACCTTACATCAAAACGGAAACAGTAAATGCAATCACATCTAGACAAGCAGAGATAATCTCTTACCAATAAACAGAGTCCTTTCTGGTACACAGTATCCATTACCATAAACAGTTCTCTTCATAATGCAGAGTCCATTCCCAGGAACAGTCCACTGCAGAATGTAGAATACATTGGCAGAGATAGAGCCCACAACCAAAGGCAGAGAATCCCCTGGTTATATATATATTATTTATTTTTATTAAACGATACACAGTTTACAAAACAGATAACATTAACAGCTGTATCCAGGGAAACAGCAATTTTACAAGGGAGGGTAGCAGCAACGTCAGGCCCTAAACCCTAACGTTCAACCAGTTTTCAGGGAAATGAGGACAAACCTCAAATCCCACTTTCTATCATCACAAAACAATAACAAATACATACAAACTAGTCCAATTACATAAAGAACAGTGCATAAAGTACAGAACCACACCTCCCCCAACGACCACCCATCCCTTCCACATTCCCCCGGTTAGATTTTTTTTCTTTTTTGTTGTGATCCCCTGTTTATATTTTGTTTTCTCAACTGAGGAGATTCTAATCTCCTGGTTATATTTGTTTTGAAGTCACCCTTTATTTATTTGAGCGCAGTACACTGGCTGTGGCTAGCCAGCTTGGAGTCACTCCCCTGAACTGAGGAGATTCTAAATCTCCTGGTTATTTTTTTGAATTCTGAATCTCCTGGTTTTTATTAGAAGCAGGCCCAGGCTTCAGCGGCAGCAGCGGTGGTGGTGGTGGCTGCCTGTGCAGCTGAGCACAGCTCGAAATAAAGAAAAAACAAACACGAATAAACAATAAAGAAACCCAAACAAAAAAAAAAACAAATATCTTCCTAAATAAGGGGGTGAGGGTCGGTCGGGGGGGAAGGGAAAGAAACTCTCCTCCTCAGTACAGCAGGAACACACTGATTGTAGCACCAACCAGCACAGAGTCAGTTCCCTAAACTGAGGAGACTCTGAATCTCATGGTTATTTTTATTCCTGTTTATTTTTTAAAATTTTATTGAACAATATACAGTTTACAGGAAAAACAGTTAACATTAACAGCTGTTTACAGAGAAACAGTAATTTTACAAGGGAGAGGAGCAACAAAGACAGGCCCCAAACCGTACCGTTCAACCAGTTTTCAGGGAAATGAGGACAAACCTCAAATCCCACTTTCAGTCACAAAACAGTGACAATGACAGTCCAATCACAGAAAACAGTGCATAAAGTACAGACACCCCACATCAAGCAACCCAGCAAGCCACCCGTCCCTCCCACCTTCCAGCCACTCTAAAGGTAACCCGCCCCTACGCTCCTTCCGGCTCTCGGTCCACCCTTCCAGTTAATCTCCTGGTTATATTGGTCAACCAGGTCTTCTTGATTGGACCAGGTTAACAACCCCAGTCAAGGATCTCACAGTCAATGAGATCCACATGGTTCCAATCACTACATAAACATATTCTATTTATAAAGATTCAGCGTATCTTCTGCTGAGGACTTCATGTTGACATCCTTCCCCATTTGGTATCCATTATCAGGAACATCAATAAGAAAGATTCGTGGTTAGTGAAGCACATAAGACACTTCATGTGGTTCTAGTGGAAATGGTCACAAAAGCTACCATGCCTATATCTGAATATATATCACATAGCAAAAGACACATATTATACATATATATATATATATATATACGTGGCTCAAATATACATTATATTCAAAAGAAATCCTCAATTCTACAAAACCTACAACCATCTGAGAAGAAGAAAGAAGAATACATTCCCATCAGAACATATCCTTAAACATTCAGTAGCTTAAAAGTACAAAGAGTTTATCAGCTTCTTGGAATGCAGCAACTTGCCATTAAAAAAACCCACTAATTTCAAAACTAAGCTTGTCTTTCAAAGCCTAAAGTATCTAGTGCTGGAGAAAAATATTGAAAAAACTTTTGACGGCCAAGTATAATACAACCAATGGAAAAATCTGAATCATAAATCTGTGATGCAGCAGTCATTATTGGGCACCCCAAGTAATTTAAGTCCCTTGGAGGAAAGGTGAATATTCTTACATTTAAGGAAAAATTCCAGGCTGAGAAGCTAAAAGGAAGTGTAAATCAATACATTTAGGAAATGAACATTGTTGAAATAATTTTAAATTGCCTAGAACATCTGAAAAAAAATTTAACACTCATGAAATAATTGTAAAAATGGCAATATAACTCTAAAGGCATCTGAAGTTTATAACAAGTCAGTCTTTCGAGGAAAAATATACTTTGTTATGAAATCAAAAAGGTCTTAAAGACAGGTAAAGGTACAATGCTAAGTTTGTCACAGACAAAAAGCAGATAAAGTGCAAACCATCCGTGTTGTTAAAAGAGATGCCATACCGCTAAGGAAGAGGGTGAAACAACGTGAATTTACACAATTCCTCCATCTTCAGAGGAAATAAAGATATAACATTGCTTCATTTTAAAGTATTTTAACAATCTTTAAATGCTTGGAAATACTTTTGCAACACAAATTATACAATTCTGAAAAGTACTTAAAACTTTCAACATTAATGAATGGAAATTGAGGAAATATTTCCGGAAAAGGAAAATAAAGAGATTGAAGTCAATATTGTTCATTAAACACCAAAGCTTCTTACTGTGTCCATTTCTGGTCACCCTGTTATAGGAAGGATATTATTAAGCTGGAGAGGGATCAGAAGAGATTTACCAGAATGTTGCTGGGAATGGAGGGTTTAGTTATAGGGGGAGGCTGGTTAGGCTAGGACTTTTTTCACTGGGGTGTAGGAGGTTGAGGGGAGACTTTATAGAGGTTTATAAAATCATGAGGGGGTATAGACAAGGGGAATGGCAGGTGTCTTTTCCTGAGGGGATTTCAAGACCGGGGGGGGCCACGTATTTAAACTGAGAGGAGAAAGGTTTTAAAAAAGACGTGACGGGAATTTTTTTACACAGGGAATGAGTCACGTGTGGAATGAACTTCCAGGGGAAGTGATGGATGCAGGTACAGTTACAATGTTTAAAAGATATTTGGATAAATACATGAATAAGAAATGTTTGGAGGGATACGAGCCAAGTGCAAGCAGGCAGTTCTGATTTAGTTTGGGATTATGGTCGACATGGACTGATTGGGCCTAAGGGTCTACTTCCATGCTGTATAACTCTATGTGATAATGCCTTATTAGCAATTCATCTTCATTATCTAGTAATAAATTAATTACAATATTCAAAAATCTCTCTGAAGAGGAAAACATTGAATGCAATTGAAGTGATTGCATAATTTAAAACATTGAATAGAAAACCACAGGCTAAATTGAAGGGTAAGTCCACATTATTGTTACTGAAACCTTCTGGTATACAAAGAGAGATGAGCACATAGGTTAATCATTCCCAGGATCAATCCTTAATATCCTGATGGGTCGAACCTATGCTTGGATTTCAGTAAAGGGTTTCAAGTACTAAAAACCTTAATCAATGACTGTATTTATTTCCTCTTCTCCTTCTACACCTTGATTATCTTGTGTTTGTGAAATGCTATTAGTGTCCTTGACCATAAAGATTAGTGTTTATTCAACTCCTCTGCCAATTCCCAGTTCCCCATTACTGTTTCTCTGACCTTGTTCTCTGAGGACTTATGTTCACTTTGGCTTCTCTCTTCCTTTTTATATATTTAAATAAGCTGTTACTGCCTCTTTTTATGTTGCTGGCTAGTTTACTCTCAAAGTTTCTCTTCACTTTTTTTTTGGTCCTCTTTTGCTGGTTTGAAAATTTCCCAATCATCTGGTTTACCACTAATATTTGCCACGTATTATGTATTTCTTGTTCCAATTTTATGCTATGCTATCCTCAAGTTCTCTGTTTAACCATGGTTGGCTTATTCCTTTCCTAGAATCCTCCTTTCTCCCCAGGATACACAGAGGAACCTTGATTATCCGGCATTCGATTATCCGAATATTGAATTATCTGGCAAGATCGCAAGGTCCTGATACCCGGTTAAACTATGTTATCTGGAATTTGATTGTGGGAAAATGTGAAATTCATTTGGAAGGGAAAACAATAGAAAAGATTATTATTTAAATGGAGAAAAACTGCAGAAACAAAGGAACTTGGGGGCAATTTATTCAAGAAATACAGAAAGCTAGAACACAGGTGCAGCAGGTAATCAGGAAGGCTAACAGAATGTTGACAACAGGAACAGAAGTTACCAGAAAAGCCCAGCAGGTCTGGCAACCGATGTGAAGAGAAATCAAAGTTAATGTTTCAGGTTCGACAACGCTTCCTCAGAACTGATGGTAGCTCGGAAAATGTTTTTTTTATTCAGAAGATCGAGTGTGGAGAGGGGTAAGGATAGAGAGAGATAGGTATGGATAGAGTCCAAAGAGAGAACAGTTGGCCAGACAAAGGAATCAATAACTATCTGGCTAAGAGGGTGAATAGCTGTTAATGGGTACAGTTAGTGGTTAACAATGGGTAGTGTGTAATGGTAGACTAGGCGATAAAAATGTCTGATGTGTGGGGAAGGGGGCTAGGACATGGGAGAGTTCAGGCCCTAAAATTATTGAACTTAACATTGAGTCTGGGAGGCTACAGGGTCCCCAAGCAGAAAATGAGGTGTTGTTCTGCCAGCTCACTCTGAGCTTCACTGGAGCACTGCAGCAAGCCTGAGACAGAGACGTTGGCCGGGGAACAGGGTGGGGTGTTGAAGTGGCAGACAGCTGGAAGCTCAGGGTCTTTTGTGCAGATGGAATGTAGATGTTCTGCGAAGTGGTCACTCAGTCTACACTTCATTTTCCCAATGTAGAGGAGACCACTTTATCAGCAGCGGATGCAGTAGACTTGACCGTGAGAAATCTTCATGTGAAAGATATCATAGAATCATAGAATCCCTACAGTGTGGAAACAAGCCCTTCAGCCCAACAAGCTCACACCAATCCCATGAAGAGTAACTCACCCAGACCCATTTCCCTACCCTATTACTCTACAGTTACCCCTAACTAACGCTGAAAATGTGTTGCTGGAACAGCGCAGCAGGTCAGGCAGCATCCAGGGAACAGGAGAATCGACGTTTCAGGCATAAGCCCTTCTTCAGGAAAGGCTTGAAGAAGGGCTTATGCCTGAAACGTCGGTTCTCCTGTTCCCTGGATGCTGCCTGACCTGCTGCGCTGTTCCAGCAACACATTTTCAGCTCTGATCTCCAGCATCTGCAGACCTCACTTTCTCCCCTAACTAGTGCACCTAACCTACACATCCCTGACCACTATGGGCAATTTAGCATGGCCAATCCACTTTACTTTCACATCCTTGGACTATGGGAGGAGACCGGAGCACCCAGAAGAAACCCACGCAGACACGGGGAGAATGTGCAAACTCCCTGATCTCCAGCATCTGCAGACCTCACTTTCTCCCCTAACTAATGCACCTAACCTACACATCCCTGACCACTATGGGCAATTTAGCATGGCCAATCCGCTTTACTTTCACATCCTTGGACTATGGGAGGAGACCGGAGCACCCAGAAGAAACCCACGCAGACACGGGGAGAATGTGCAAACTCCTCACACAGTCGCCCGAGGCTGGAATCAAACCCAGGTCCCTGGCGCTGTGAGGCAGCAGTGCTAACCACTGAGCCACTTTGCTGACCTTGTTTAGGCACTTGGATATTGAGGAGGGAGGAGGTAAATGGGTGGTGTCACACCTTCGGCGATTGCAGGGGAAGGTGCCATGGGGCTGTTGGTGGGTGTTGGAAGTGAAGGAAGAATGGACCAGGGTGTCCCAGAGGGAATAGTCTCTCTGGAAGACAGACAAGGGAGTGGTGGGGAATATGTGTCTGGTAGTGGCATCCTGCTGGAGGTGACGGAAATGAAGGCTAATGATCCTTTGGATGTGAGTGCTGGTGGGATGGCAGATAATGACAAGGACAATCCTATTGTTGTTGTGGGAGGGAAGAGGGGCCGCGAGGGTGGAAGTGTGAGAGATGGGTCGGATCCGGTTGAGGACCCTGTCAATAATAGTGTTGGGGAATCCTCAGTTGAGGAAGAAGATGGACCTTTCAGAGGTTCCCTTGACGAAGTTGACCTCAACAGAACATATGCGACAGAGATGGAGGAACTGGGAGAATTGAGTGCCTTGTTATCACACAGTCTGCCATTACACACTACCTATAGTGAGCCACTAACAGTCTCCATTATCAGCTAGACCATTATGCACTCCTTTGTCTGTCCAACTGTTCTTGTCTCTCTTTAGGCTCTATCCCCACCAAGCATTTACTCTTTACCCCCTCCCCCCACCCTAACTTCTGCATCTAAGCTGCCATTTTCCCAGCTACCATCAGTTCTGAGGAAGGGTCACCAGACCTGTAACATTGACTTTGATTTCTGTTCACAGATGCTGGCAGATCTGCTGAGCTTTTCCAGCAACCTTTGTTTTTGTTTTTGATTTATAGCATCCGCAGTTCTTTTGGTTTTTAATGGAATGTTGGCCCTTATTTCAAGGTGGTTGGGTTATAGGAGCAGGGAAGTCTGGGTTCAGTTGCAAGCAAAATTATAAGATCAAAAGCAAAGAAGAAGGATTCGTGTTGGTGTTCAATGATCTATAACAGTACAAGGTGCTGATGAGACCACATCTAGAGTACTGTGAGCAATTTGGTTCCCTTATTTAAGGAAAGATGTTATTTCACTAGACATAGTTAGGAGAAGATTCAGTAGGATGAGCCCCAGTAGGGAAGGATTGTTTAATGAGTAAAGGCTAAACAGGTTGGGACTCTATTCATTGGAATTTAAATGAATAAGAGGTGATTCCATCGAAGCATAATCAATTAGATTAGAATTATAGAATCCCTACAGTGTGGGAACAGGACATTTGACCCTACAAGTCCACACTGACCCTCCGAAGAGTAACCCACCCAGACTCATTCCTCTACTACTCTACGTTTGCACCTAACCTACACATCTCTGAACTCTAGCGGCAATTTTAGCATGGCCAATTCACCTAACCTGTACATCTTTGGATTGTGGGAGGAAACCGATGCAGAGGAAACCCATGCAGACACGGGGAGAATGTGTAAACTCCACATAGACAGTCGCTTGAGGCTGGAATCAAACCTGGGTCCCTGGCGCTGAGAGGCAGCAGTGCTAAGCACTGTGCCCACCCACCATGCTGCTCTTAAGGGTCTTACGGCTGAGAAGATGTTCCCCTCATGGGAGAGTCTAGGACCAGAGCACACAGCTTCACAAGAAAGGAGTGCCAAATTTAGACTGAGCTGAGGAGGAATTTTCTTCTCTAGTTTAGGTTGTGAGTCTTTGGAACTCCTTGCCACAGAGAGCCGTGGGATGAGGTAATGGCCTAGTGGTATTATCCCTGGGACTGTTAATCCACAGACCCACCTAATGTTCTGGGGACCCGGGTTTGAATCCTGCCACAGCAGATGGTGGAATTTGAATTCAGTTCAAACAGAATCTGGAATTAAGAAACTAATGATGACCAAGAAACCATTGTTAAATGTCAGAAAAACCCATCTGGTTCAGTAATGTCCTTTAGGGAAGAAAAGTGCCATCCTGACCTGGTCTGGCCTACATGTGACTCTAGACCCACAGAAATGTGGTTGACTCTTAAATACCCTCTGGGCAATTAGGAATGGGTAGTAAATACTGCTTAGTCAGCAACACCCTCATTCGGTGAATGAATAATGAAGTAAAAGTGCCTGGGACATTAATGGGACTAAAGACCCCTGGACATGATGGGATTCACCCGAGGATGCACTGGTACTCATCTTCCAAGAATCCTTAGAATCTGGAAAAGTCCTAGAGATTGGAAAACTGTCAATGTAACACTTTTATCAGGGAAAACAACAAACAAGTAAGTATAGGCCAGCTAGCTCAACGTCTGTGAAAATGTTAACGTGTATTATAAAGAATGTAATAGCAGAGCATTTGGAAATGCTAATATGATCAAGTAGGGTCAGGACAGAGAGGGAGAATAAGGGAATCGTTCTCAGGCTGGCAATCCGTAACTAGTGGGGTGCCAAAGGGATTATTGCAGGGGCCACAATTTTTTACAATAAAGACAGGTGTGGAAAATAAAGGTACAATAACCAAGTTTATGAATAATAAAAAAAAAGTGGGAAGGCAAGTAGTGAGGATGACACACAGAGTCTGCAAAGAGATATAGGCAGGTTTAGTGAGTGAGCAGAAGACCTGGCAGATGGAATATAATGTAGGACAATATGAGGTTATGCATTTTGGCAGGAAGAATAGAGGAGCTCCATATTATTTATAATGGAGAAACACTGCAGAAAGCTGCATATAATAGGGAAGATAAATGGCCTAGAATAAAGAGGTGCCAATTTGAGTCTGAAATAAGGAGGAATTTATTTTCTTAGAGGGTCGTCAGTCTTTGGAATTCCTTGCCCCAGGCTAGTGGGGTGGGGTGGCAGAATCCTTGCGTTTATCTAAGGCTCGATAGATAGATTTTTGATCAATCAAGAGTCATGGGGAAAAAGCATGAAAGTAGACGTGAGGAATGTTGGATCAGCCATGATTCTATTGAATAGTGGACCAGTCTTGAGGGGTCAAATGTTCCTATTTCTTATTGTCTCATGTTCCTCAATGGTCATTACTGCCAATCTCCATTCTCAGTCCATTTCAGCCAACTCTGCCTTCATTGTAATTACTCTTTTTGAAGTTTAGCACAGTTGGTTCCAACCCAAGTTTCTCCCTCTCGAACTGAATGCAAACATCTAGCATATTATGGTCATGGTTTCTGAGGGGGTTCTTTACCTCTGACACAATTTCTTAAAACTGCCTCATTACACACTACTGCATCCAAAATAGTCTCACCCCTTGTTAGATCACAACGTATTATTCTAAGAAATAATCCCAAATATGCTCTATGGTTATCTTTGCCGATCTAAGTTTCCAAGTCCAAATGAAGATTCAAGTCACCCATCCTTTCAAGAACGGAAGGACAGAGCAGCAAAACTACAGGCCAGTTAGCCTAACATCTGTCATTCAGGAATGCTTACTTGAGAAAGGATGTTCTGGCACTGGAAGGGCTACAGAGAAGATTCGCTGGATTAATTCCAGAATTGAGAGAGTTGGTTTACGAGGAGAGATGGACTAGACTGGGGCTGTACTCATTGGAGTTTAGAAGGATGAGGGGGAATCTTATAAAAACATATAAAGTTATGAAGGGAATAGATAAGATAGAAGCAGGGAGGTTCTTTGTACAGGTGGATGAAACTTGAACTCAGGGGGCATAGCCTCAAAATAAGGGGGAGCAGATTTAGGACTGAGTAGAGAGGAAACTCCTTCACCCAAAGGATTGTGAATCTGTGGACTTTCCTGTCCAGTGAAGCATCCTCGTTGAATGTTTTTAACGCAAAGATAGATCAAATTTTGAACAGTAAAGGAATTAAGGGTTATGGTGAGTAGGCAGGCAAGTGGACCTGAGTGCATGAAAAGCTCAGCCATGATCTCATTGAAGCAAATCCTAGCAGAAGGATGTTGAGAAACTTGAAAGGGTTCAGAAAAGATTTACAAGGATGTTCCAGGGTTGGAGGATTTGAGCTATAGGGAGAGGTTGAATAGGTTGGGACTGTTTTCCCTGGAGCATTGGAGGCTGAGGGTGACCTTATAGAGGTTTATAAAATCATGAGGGGTATGAATAGGATAAATAGACAAAGTCTCTTCCCTGGGGTCAAGGAGCCCAGAACTAGAGGGCATAGGTTTAAAGTGAGGGGGAAAAATATAAAAGAGAACTAATGGGCAACTTTTTCACACAGAGGGTGGTACGTGTATGGAATGAGCTGCCAGAGGAAGTGGTGGAGACTGGTACAGTTACAACATTTAAAAGGCACCTGGATGGGTATACGAATAGGAAGGGTTTGGAGGGATGGGGTTAGGTGCTGGCAGGTGGGACTAGATTGGGTTGGGATAAGTTGGATCGAAGAGTCTGCTTCTGTGCTGTACATCTCTGTGACTCTATGACTCTATGGATGTCAAAGCAGTCTTGATGGCCGGATAGCCTATACCTTCTCCTGTTTCTTATGCTACAGTTCATTCTTACCAGAGCAGTATCAAGACATTTAGAAAATCATAATACAATGAAGCAGAGCCAACACGGTTTTGCGAAAGGGAAATTATGTTTGACAAATTTGACAAGTTGTTTGTACCAAGGAGTGTAAATAAACAGGAAACAGTAGGTGCAATGTCTCTGAATTTCCAAAAGGCATTTGATAAGATGCTACATTAAAAAAAGTTACTTCATCAGATAAGAGCGCATGGTGTTGGGGTCATATGTTAAGACCATAAGGAATAGGAGCAGAAGTAGGCCATTCAGCCCATCGAGTCTGCTCTGCCATTCAATGAGATCGTGGCTGATCTGATCATTCACCTTCCTGCCCTTCCCTATAACCCTTGATTCCTTTACTGACTAAAAATAGGTCTATCTCAACCATGAATATTTATGACCTTGCCTCAAAAACCCTGTGGGGTAAAGAATTCCACAGATTTGGTGTGGATACAGGATTGTCAAACTAATGAGAAATGGAGATTCGAGATGAATGAATGGGTCTTTTCACTCTGACAAACTGTAACTAGTGGGACACCACAGAGATCTATGCTGGGGGTCCAACTATTTACCAGATTAATGACGCAGATGAAGGGAATGAAGGTACTGTTGCCAATTTTGCTAATGAGACTCATGTGATTTAAGCACACAGTCTGAGGAAAGGTTAAACTAAACCAACATCCTTTATTCCCCCGGCATTTGATCTTGACAAACATTAATGGGAAAGCTTATTAAACTAAACAAAATGAAAGAATTGCAGATGCTGTAAGTCAGAAGCAAAAACAGAAATTCCTAAAGAAACTCAGCAGGTCTCAGAAGGATTCTTAAGAAAGGTCACTGGACCCAAAACATTAACTCTGCCTTCTCTCCACAGATGCTGCCAGATCTGCTGAGTCTTGTCAGCAATTTCTGCTTTTGTAACAGAAAAGCTTAAGTCCCAGAAGCCAATGAATATTCATGACTGACACCCCAGATTCACCAGGATATCATTGAGAGTTTCACTCCTGATCTCTGATAAACCAGGAGACAGAGTTCGATTGATGGAGTTCCTACTGCACACTTCTTGTCGCCACGTCACTTCAGCTCAAACAAAATCTTCCCTGAGCTCGTGGCTTCTTAGACTCAGATGTACTGCCGCGTACAGTCTGCCTCAGTCTCCAGCAGTTGTACACCTCCCTGAGGTCTCCTTTTCAGTTTCCACATCACCACCAAACAATTTGAGCTGAGCTGTTCAGGACATTCCTCCACGCTACAGCTCATGCATCAGCAGCTCCTCTCCCCAACCCCCTCTCAATTCTTGCCATCTGGTCCCACCTGTTCTTCAGCGTACTCGCTCGGTGACAGAGGCTGTCTCTACGCCTACCACTTTGTATTTCCCCACTTCTACTGGTGGGGTCACAGGTTCCGGCTGATATGCCCTGCATCCGAGCCCACTGCTGAATTTGAAGTCAGGACACCGAGGTTGAGCACCTCACCTGCCACGCACTGGTAGGAAGGTACATCGTGAGAAGGCTACAAAGAGTCCACAAAGGAATCCAGTTAGGTTCTGTAATTGGGCAAAAAAAGTGATAAATGGAATACAATGCAAGAAGATGGGGGTAGTCCACCTTGGCATGGAGAATAGAAAAAGAGAATGTTATTTAAATAGGGACAGACTACAGAATGTTGCAGTACAGAGTGATCTGGGTGTCCTTGTATATGAAATACAATACATGAACATGCAGGTACAGCATGTAATTAGAAGGTCATAGAGAATCATAGACTCATAGAGCTGCATGGCAGGGAAA
This sequence comes from Chiloscyllium plagiosum, assembly GCF_004010195.1. Lineage (NCBI taxonomy): Eukaryota > Metazoa > Chordata > Chondrichthyes > Orectolobiformes > Hemiscylliidae > Chiloscyllium > Chiloscyllium plagiosum. The sequence goes on from NW_025215329.1 coordinate 79,873, forward strand.
CAGGTCCACCTTGTTCATGCCAACCAGATGTCCTAAATGAATCTAGTTCTATTTGGCCCAAGTCCCTCTAAACCCTAATATTCATATACCTATCCTAATGCCTTTGAAATATTGCAATTATACCAGCCTCCACCACTTCCTCCAGCACCTAGTTCCATACACACACCACCTTCAATGTGAAAAAGTTGCCCCTAATGTCCCTTTCAAATCTTTCCCCCACACCCTGAACCTTAAACCCTCTACTCTGGGAAAAGACTTTGATTATTTACCCTATCCATGTCACTCATGGTTTTGTTAACCTCTATAGAGTCACCCCTCAGCCTCCAACACGCCAGGGAAAACAGCCCCAGCCTATTCAGCCCCTCCCTATCGCTCAAACCCTCCAACTCTGGCATCAGCCTTGTAAATCTTTTCTCAACCCTTTCAAGTCTCACAGCATCCTTCCTATTGGAGAGAGAATAGAATTGCATGCAATATTCCAAAAGTGGCCTAACAGCATCCTGTATAGCATCCTGTATAGCCACAACATGACCTCCCAACTCCTGTACTCAATACTCTGACCAATAAAGGAAAGCATACCAAATGCCTTCCTCACTATCCTATCTACCTGCGACTCCACTTTCAAGGAGCTATGAACCTGCACTCCAAGGTCTCTTTGTTCAGCAACACTCCCTAGGACCTTACCATTAAGTGTATAAGCCCTGCTCTGATTTGCTTTCCCAAAATGCAGTACCTCACATTTATCTAAATTAAACTCCATCTGCCACTCCTCAGTCCATTGGCCCGTCTGATCAAGATCCTGTCGTACTGTGAGGTAACCTTCTTCGCTGTCCACTATACCTCCAATTTTCGTGTCGTCTGCAAAATTTATTAACTATACCTCTTAAGTTCACATCCAAATCGTTTATATAAATGACTAAAAGTAGTGGACCCAGCACCGATCCTTGTGGCACTCCACTGGTCACAGGCCTCCAGTCTGAAAAACAACCCTCCACCACCACCCTCCGTCTTCTACCTTTGAGCCAGTTCTGTATCCAAATGGCTAGTTCTCTCTGTATTCCATGAGATCTAACCTTGCTAACCAGTCTCGCATGAGGAACCTTGTCAAATGCTTTACTGAAATCCATAGATCTTTAGATGGAAATGTGCTTAAGAAGGTCAGCAGAATGTTTGTTCATTGCAAGGCAGTTGGATGACAAAAGTAGAGACGTTTGGTTGCACCTTCAGAAGGTGTTTGTGAGACTGCACCTAAAGCACTGCATGCAGTTTTGGTTTCCTCAGTGAAGAAAAGGAATGATTGCAGTGGAAGCAGAATAGAGCACATTCATCAGTCTGATTCCTAGGTATGCGAATTACAATAAGCAGGTTGGTCCTATATTCACTGGAGTTTAGAGATGAGAGATGATATTACTGAAATATCTCAAGGGACATGTCAGGGCAGATGCTTCAAGAATGGTTCCTCTCATCGAGAAATCAACGATGAGGATATAGCTTAAAAATAAGAGGTCTTCCACTTAAGATGAAAATGTGAAATGTATTTTCTGTCAGAGGGTTGTTAGTATTTGGAATTGTTTTTCCACTGAGCCCAGTGAGGCAGGGACATTGACTGTATTCAAGGCTGAGTGAGATAGATTTTTATAGAAAGGCATTCTAGGAACATGGGGGTAGGAAGGAATGTGGAGTTAAGACCACATTTGAATCAGCCATAAATTTATGGAAGGAGAAAGTGAAGGCTGCAGATGCTGGAGATCAGAGCTGAAAATGTGTTGCTGGAAAAGCGCAGCAGGTCAGGCAGCATCCAAGGAACAGGAGAATCGACGTTTCGGGCATAAGCCCTTCTTCGGGCTTATGCCCGAAACATCGATTCTCCTGGTTCTTGGATGCTGCCTGACCTGCTGCGCTTTTCCAGCAATACATTTTCAGCATAAATTTATGGAACCCCTCTATGAAAGGGGTAAAATTTCTGATTTCTGCTCCCATTTCTAATGTTCTTACCTTCGTATTTTTGGCTGAAAAACCATGCACCCATTACCAGATTAACAGTGGGCACTGATGTTTACCCTAACTTGGACCTAAATCCTGACCCAGACCTCTGTTCAGTCAGTGGAAAATCAGTCGAGATAATGACCCCATTCCTTATCTGACCCAAATCTTTGTCTGTCATCAAAAACCTGGACCCAAGCCTTGACCTGTTCATCTGAGCCTCAAAATTAACCAAGACACCATCTTGAACTTTAACCCCAACTGTTAACACAGCTTTTATTTAGATCTGGTCCTAAAACCAGCCCTGACCCAGACACTCATATTAGCATTGACCCATTGTGCTCCAAACCATGACACTGGTCCCTATGTAATCAAATTCTGTCCTCAATATAAACCCTAATCCAGGTTCTGTTCCCCATCCAACCACCAACCCTGACGATGACCCTGACTTTCACCTCACCTCTTTGCCTATGTCCAGAGTCTGACCTCTGAAAATAAGCCCCGCCTTTTCTCTTGAAACCCCACAACAGTAATTCCAGGCTTGTGGAGAACAACTGCAAAGGTGACAACAGCTTTGATTGGATTGTCCCCACACTCCTGTTAAAGTTCAATCAGTTCAAAAGCATGGGCAGCCAATTCACCACTGTCTATCCTCTGCCTTCAAACATTAAAAACATCCACTTGTAGTATTATCCACCCGTATAGGATGGGTTAGAATTGTTGATGATGTTCAACAGCTGCATTAGTCCTGGATCCACATTCCAGTACATGCCGAAGACGGCACAATCGACTTGCTTTTTTGTACTTGCGGCTCATTACACTGTATGACCAAGGGCTTTGTTCCGAGTCATTGGACTCCCCCTCAAACCGGGATCACGAACGGTGCCAGGAATGAACCTAAGCCTCCAGACCAGCCATCGATCAAGGAGCCCCCCGATGGGCAGAAGGGCGCGAGACTTTTCATCTTTTTATTTATTTAATAAATATTCACATTTAAGTAAGTCTATGTGGTCAAGTCTTCTCTTAACTGCATTTAACCGAATCCGAAGAACCATTTGTATACACTTTGTTATCCAAGACACCAACCTGATGGAACATAGTCCCAGAGATGTCTTGTTTGTGGCACTTACCTCCAACTGCCCTTCCTCCACACTTGTACCAATGAATGATGGGACAGACTGTAGACTGTTGACTGTATCGGCGCCGCCTCGTGCTCCCACGAGGAGGTTGAACAGTTCATCCACTTCACCAACACCTTCCACCCCGACCTCAAATTCACCTGGACAGTCTCAGATTCCTCCCTCCCCTTCCTCGACCTTTCTATTTCCATCTCAGGCGACAGAATCAACACAGACATCTACTACAAACCAACCGACTCCCACAGCTTCCTGGACTATACCTCCTCCCACCCTGTCCCCTGGAAAAACGCCATCCCATTCTCCCAATTCCTTTGTCTCCGCCGCATCTGCTCCCAGGAGGACCAGTTCCAAAAACGTACAACCCAGATGGCCTCCTTCTTCAAGGACCGCAATTTCCCCCCCGACGTGGTCGACGATGCCCTCCACCGCATCTCTTCCACTTCCCGCTCCTCCGCCCTTGAACCCCGACCCTCCAACCGCCACCAGGACAGAACCCCACTGGCCCTCACCTACCACCCCACCAATCTCCATGGACAGCGCAACATCCGCCGTCATTTCCGCCACCTCCAAACAGACCCCAGCACCAAGAATATATTTCCCTCCCCTGCCCTATCAGCTTTCCGTAGAGACCACTCACTCCGCGACTCCCTTGTCAGATCCACACACCCCACCGACCCAACCACCACTCCCGGCACCTTCCCTTGCAACCGCAGGAGGTGCAACACTTGCACCCACACCTCCCCCCTCACTTCTCTCCAAGGCCCCAAGGGAAACTTCCATATCCGCCACAGATTCACCTGCACCTCCACCCACATCATCTACTGCATCCGCTGCAACCGGTGTGGCCTCCTCTATATTGGGGAGACAGGCCGCCTACTTGCGGAGCGATTCAGAGAGCACCTCTGGGCCACCCGGACGAACCAACCCAACCAACCTGTGGCACAGCATTTCAACTCCCCCTCCCACTCCACCGAGGATATGCAGGTCATTGGACTCATCCACCGCCAAACCACAACAACCCGACGGTCGGAGGAGGAACGTCTTATCTTCCGACTGGGAACCCTCCAACCACAGGGGATGAACATGGACTTCACCAGTTTCTTCATCCCCCCTCCCCCCAACTTGTCTCAGCCGAATCCCTCCAGCCCAGCACCGCCTTCCTGACCTGCAGTCTTCTTCTTGACCTCCCCGCCTCCATCCTACTCCGACCTATCACCCCCACCTTGACCCCTTTCCCCCTATCACATTTCCAACGCCCCTCCTCCAAGTCCCTCCTCCCTACCTTTTATCTTAGCCTGCTGGGCACACTTTCCTCATTCCTGAAGAAGGGCTTATGCCCGAAACGTTGATTCTCCTGCTCCTTGGATGCTGCCTGACCTGCTGCGCTTTTCCAGCAACACATTTTCAGCTCTGATCTCCAGCATCTGCAGTCCTCACTTTCTCCTCAATGATGGGACTAGTTTAGTTTGGGATTATAATCAGCATGGACTGTTTGGGCCGAAGGGTCTGTTTCCCTGCTGGATTGACTCTACGACTGACCTTGTGATACCTTGATCATTGAGAAGTTAACTTTACCTACTACTCAGTCAAGCATATCTTAAGGGACTGTCCTTTATTTTCAATATTTGTTCTGTGTCCTTTAAGGGGTTCCTTTGTCCTTCATTTCAAGGACAGCCTATGGGTAGCTGAGTCTCTTTGACTGATAACATGCCCCAATGTAGCTTTTGGCCACCATGGAGTGTAGGGCCTTGTTAGTTTTCTCAGGAGCGAACAAAAATGTTCGAAGAATTATCTTTAGAAACACTATTTTTGATGCCCCAATGATTTTTCCTCATGGGTCACTTGCTACGAAGTCTAGAGATTAATCTCTAATATTCCACAGTAGCCCTGTGGAAATGGCAATGCCAAATCCACATCTTCAACATTAAAAAAAGGCAGTGAAGGAGCTAAAGGAAAGTTGAAAATTGCAAGATGAGACACTCTTGCAGCCTGGAGGATGACAATGTGGTCAGATATATCGGAAGAAAACACACATTGGAAAGAAACCTATTTCATTCAAGGATTTGCTGGAATGTATGCAATTTAAATGTATACCATCAAGGAGTTAGGATTAAGCTGATTTGGATTTAAGTGGATTTGCGTAAAGTTGAAAATTGTTCTGACACTTCCCCAAAGGATCAATTTGTAATCGTACAGACCAGAAAGTGGAAGAAGGAACATTTGTTTTTCTGTGAAGCTTTTCACGACCTGAGGACATTCTAAACCACTTCACATCCAATGAGATACATTTGAAATGTCGTCACTGTTGTAACTTAAGGAAAGATCCTGGTTTCGGTCCTAGCCCATATTGAATCGATTCTGCACGCTGGCAGTTGCAATTTGTATCAGTTGCACGTGCTGCCAAACTAACCACTACCAGCTAATGGCTGTAATACAGTATTGCTCTCAACCCACCTTTCTACTCAACCTGCTCAGAAAGGTTATTATATGTGTCTGGAACAGGTGGGGCTTGAACCTGGGCCTCCTGGTTCAGAGGTAGGGACACTATTCCTGCATCACAAGAGACCCTAACTCTCCTTTCTAATACGGGTCAAAGATCTTGTTTGCTTTAACAATGGTAGAGGATGAGCCATTAGTGAGTCTATCTGAGAAAGGGCATTGACTCGTTGGACATAACAGCAGGAGATAACGATGATCCATCTGTCTCTGTCAAGGTCTCCAATTAGATTCCTCTTTTCATCATCCAAGACTGCATGACATCATCAGTTGGGTGGACCTTAATGCAAATCTCAGACATTAACCCTTTCCGAACCAATACATTATACAACAGTGTCAGTGCTGACAAAAGGGTGAGAAGGAAATATTGTCAATCGTTAAATATCCACCACTCTGGAAGTCTTACTTGTGTTTATAGGGTAAAGGTAACAAAGTGACTTAGCTGCGGCAGTGCCTACAGTTACAAATAGCCTGTGACCTTCAGCATATAAATTCAAGCCTACTGACTGCGTATTTGCAAACAAGACAGGAAAGAGATAGAATGCTCGGTGGCTTGGTGTAAAGATAACAGTCTCTCCCACCACATCAGCAAAACTAAAGAGCTGGTCATCAGGAAGCAAGGAGGAAGGCACATCCCTATCCACATCAATGGAGCTGAAGTGGAGATGGTAAAGACCATCAGGTTCCTAGGAGTGTCTATCACCAACAATCTGCCCTGGACCATCCACGTTGATGTGACGTCAAGAAGCTACAACTTCACCTCCTCTTCCTAACGAGGTTAAGGAATTTCATGCATGTCCATAAGGACTCTCACTAACTTTTATACATGCATCTTAGAAAGCATTCTATCCAGATGTAACGTGGCCTGATAAAACAACTGCTCTGCCCAGGACCGGAAGAAATTATAGAAAGTTATGATCACAGCCCAGTCCATCTCGGAAGCCAACCTTCCAACCGTTGAGGAGAAAGTGAGGACTGCAGATGCTGGAGATCAGAGCTGAAATGTGTTGCTGGAATTCCTGAAGAAGGGCTCATGCCCAAAACGTCGATTCTCCTGCTCCTTGGATACTGCCTGACCTGCTGCGCTTTTCCAGCAACACATTTTCAGCTTCCAACCATTGACTCTATCTACACTTCTCACTGCCTCAGAAAGGCAGCCAACATCAGCAAAGACACATCCCACCCCGGTTATAATCTCTTCCATCCTCTTCAGGCAGAAGATACAGAAGCTTAAACACATATACCAACAGGTTCAAGAACAGTTTCTTCCCTGTGATTATAAGACTACTGAACGGACCTCTCAAATTTTCAATTTAATGTTGACCTCGCTCTTTGTGCACCTTCTGTGCAGCTGTAACATTGTATTGCTCGCTCTGTTTTATCACCCTAATGTATTTTATATGGTATGATCTGTCTATACTGTATGCAAAACAAAATATTTCACTGTACTTAGGTACACGTGACAATAAATCAAATCAAATCAAATTAAATCAAGACTGCCACCCTAACACTAGTGAGCAGTGATGGAAAAGTGTGTGTGGCGGTGGGGAGAAAGGAGGGCAGTGGTGGGAGGAGTGTTACCGTTGCAGCCCTTCAGTACAATTGACTTGAGGTCTCCAGGAATGAGAAATTAATGTGCGAATAGCCTGCATGACAATTCTAGAGGTATATAAAAACTACAGGCAAGTAAAAGAAAGACTTGCAATTATATAGTACTTATCATGAACACCAGATGTCTCAAAACATTTCGCAGTCAGTGAAGTGCTTTTTGAAGTGTAGCCCCTGTAATCTTTGAAATAATGCAGATTGTTTTTTTTTTGGAATAATTGTGATCGTTGGTGTTAAGAATAAGAAAAAGTCTGCTTGACAGACAGGTGACAATCACCATATTGGGTAATGAAGAGATTTCCAATTGGTATGGACAAGTGTCGCTATATGAAGGTGGCTGGAACATGTACCCAATTGCACTGGAGGAGAGCAGAGTACAGCCGTGGGCAGCCCCTACATGTGGCACTACAGCAGCTCCAAATTTTACCTCGCAATGTAACTCCCATGGATTGCACATCACGGCGAAGTTCTGGAGGCTGCAGATGGCTCCACAAATGTAGCTCAGCATGAGTCAGAAGAGTAGGAGTGAGGAGAGAAAAACAACACTAAGTCTGACAGGGTAACAAATGTTTCTCAAATGATTCACAGGCAGTGAAGGAGAGAGACCAGAATATGGTACAATAAATCAGGAATTAAAAGCAGGAAGGGAAATTGACAATCAGAAATGAAAAATAGAGCCTGTATTTTTTATCGGTCCTTGCCACATCCTCAAGACTCCACAAAGTGCTTCCCTGTCGATGAGTTCACCTTGACGCAGAGAGGCTCTTGATGTGTAAGCAGCCGCTTCGCATAGCACGATCCCACAATCAGCAAATAACGTCAGTGTGCTTCGGGTAATTTTAATTTAGAACGAGGAATGTTGGCCAGCTCACTAGTAAAACTCCTGCTTCTCCCTGAAGAGGAAGCCATGTTGTGATTTTGTTTTTGCTCGAGCCAATTGTTTAGTTTTTGGGGGGGTTTCTGTTTATCAGTACTTCCAATAGACAATGCCTTCAATACCCATCACTGCGCCAATGCATTAGCCAAGATTAGACTTGCTTTTCTAACTCAATGGTGAGGGTCTTGTCCACTGAAGCACAATTACACCAGAGCATTGATGGCAAGAAAACTATAACTTAATGAGAATCATCTTTACATGGAGCAGGAAAGAATTAAAGATAATATCTTGATGTCTCCAGAAATGAAAGATCCTTTGAATAACACATGAAAAAATTCTGTGGGGGATTCATTTATTAAAAAATATTTCTTTGATCAGTTTCTATTCTTGGTTCATAAAAATATTGGACAGAAGGGAAAAAGGCTGTTTGGCAACCTGGCGAAAAAAAAGCCACCAAGTGTGTAATGAAGAGCTTTCCAATTGGCTTGGCAGAAACAGTGCATGGATGTGTCAGGGGATTACTGACAAGAGTGTGGGAAGTGGAGGCCATTAGCGGCTGGAGGTGACATCTCTGGCAGTGTGACAACCCAAGTGACAACCTTCCATTTGCAACATGCAAGCGGGGAAAGAGTTGTAGAGAAGAGTATATTGGAACTTACAAATAATTTCCTCTCATCAGTATTCAGAGTAGAAGCCACTTTAACAGCTTTAATATAGCAACGGGCTGTATGGGATTCATCAGAGACTTTTATGCCAATAGAGGTTAGTAAAAGAACTGTTAATAATAAACTTCAACAATTGAAGATTCATAAAACTCTCGCCCTCGGTAAAATACACCTGGGAATATTAAAAAGTCAAAAGGAGAATAAGGAAGAGCTGTAGTTAAAATTCTGCAGAGGATGTTCAAAAACCAGAAGACAAGAGCAGGATAAATATAATTCAAGGTGTGGAGAAAATAAGAGGGAACAAGCCTGGATCAATTAACCTGACGCGATTAACGCAGAGGTTATCAGAGCAAAGTGTTATAGGAAGGATATTATTAAAGCTGGAGAGGTTTCAAGTAAGACCCTCCATGTTGAAGGTCCTCAAACCTTCCATTCTTGGCATCACCCTGGTAAGAGTTATAAGGAGAGGTTGGATAGGCTGGGTCTTCTTCCACAGGAGTGTAGGAAGTTGAAAGGTGACCGTAGAGAGGTCTATAACATCATGAGATGCATTGATAAGGTCAATGGCAGATATGTTTTCCCTACGGTGGGGAATTTCAAGACTAGGGTGCACATTTTGAAGGTGAGAGGAGAAAGATTTTAAAAAGAGGCATTTTTTTTTTACACAGAGAGTGGTTCGTGTGTAGAATGAATTTTCAGAAGAAGTGGTGGACGCAGGTACAGTTACAATTTTAAAAGATATTTAGACAAGTACATGAATAAGAAATGCTTGAAGGGATATGGGCCAAGTGCAGGCAATTGGGACTAGTTTAATTGGGAATTATGGTCAGCATGGACTGGTTGGACCGAAGGATCTGTTTCCATGCTGTATGACTCTATGACTCAATGACTGTATGAAACAGTTCAGTGCTGAGATCAATTTGGAGGCAGTAGACGAAGTGGCAGTTCATAACAGAGTTGGATGTGTCCAAGTTCATGAATTGTGTTCAATCATTGATATTGACTTTACAAAGAGATATTATGAGCTCCTCCATAATAATGAAGCAGGTCTTAATGCTTGTACAGTCAATTAGCAAGAGAAATTAGAATTAAAGGTGAAGCTGTTTCTGAGCAACAGGCTGCCTTTAAAGAAAAGATAGTTCAAGCACAGTCCAGGTTTGCTCCCATAAAGGGGAAATAAATCCACAGAGGCTGGATGGCAAAATAATAAAGATGAAGAAGACTGTGCCTATGACACGCATCCAGTGCTGAACCAGGCTGAATATAGAAGGTCCAGAAACAACTAAGATAAGTAAAGGGAGAATATAAAGAGAGATTGGCAATTAGAGTCTTAGAGTCATAGAGATGTAAGCATGGAAACAGACCCTTCAGTCCAACCCGTCCATGCCAACCAGATATCCCAACCCAATCTAGTCCCACCTGATAGAGTCATAGAGATGTACAGCATGGAAAAATTAACAAAAGGCAATCCCCAAGTCTTCTATTTTTCATCTGTCTTTAACAAGAAAGGATATTCTGCACGGATAAAGTTTTAAAAGAATTATGCATAGGATGTGAGCATCATTGGTTAAGCCAGCATTTATTGCCCATCCCTAATTGCCCAGAGGGCAGTTCAGTGTTGACCACACTGCTGAGGGTCTGGAGTCACATGTAGGCCCGACCAGATAAAGTTGGCATTTTCGTTCTCTAAAGGACATTAGTGAACCAGATGTTTTTTTGCCAAGGGAGTGTTGCTGCACAAAGAGACCTTGGAGTGCAGGTTCATAGCTCCTTGAAACTGGAGTCGCAGATAAATAGGATAGTGAAGAAGGAGTTTGGTATGCTTTCCTTTATTGGTCAGAGTATTGATTACAGGAGTTGGGAGGTCATGTTGCGGCTGTACAGGACATTGGTTAGGCCACTGTTGGAATATTGCATGCAATTCTGGTCTCCTTCCTATCAGAAAGATGTTGTGAAACTTGAAAGGGTTCAGAAAAGATTTGCAAGGATGTTGCCAGGGTTGGAGGATTTGAGCTAGAGGGAGAGGC
>NW_025215329.1:90748-97450 GCF_004010195.1 Chiloscyllium plagiosum
ATGGGTATATGAATAGGAAGGGTTTGGAGGGATATGGGCCGGGTGCTGGCAGGTGGGACTAGATTGGGTTGGGATATCTGGTCGGCATGGACGGGTTGGACCGAAGGGTCTGTTTCCTTGCTGTACATCTCTATGACTCTAATTAACAATGGATTCATGGCCATCATTAGACACTTAATTCCAAATTTTTATTGAATTCAAATGCCAGCATCTGCCATGGCAGAATTTGGACCCAATTTCCCAGAGTATTGCTTGGATCTCTGGACCAACAATCCAATGATAATACTGTTACCATCACCTCTCTTCAATGATGAAAGAGGAGGTGGTTCAGACATTGGAAGAATCTAAACTTGTAAAGACGAAGGCATTGGATAGGCTAGCAGGAATAAAATTTGATAAGGCACTGGGACTGGATGAGAAAATCCAAGTATACCGTGGGGAGTGAAAGTGGAAATTATTGAGGTGTAGTTATAATTTTTTTCAGTCATCCTTAGATTCAGGTGGTGGTGATGGTACCAGAAGGCTGGTGAATTATCAATGTTACACAAAAGACTGAATATGAAGGGCTTTTGTCTGAAACATCGACTCTGATGCTGCTCTGATGCTGCCTGACCTGCTGTACTTTTCCAGCACCAGGCTCTCGAGTCAATGACTGAAGAGCCAAGATAACTCTGACTGATCAAGGCATTGCCCTGGGGAATGCACCAGAGAACAATTGTTCCCATGTTGTTGTTGAATTGAAAAAGGAACGATGCCTGGAACTGGCCAAATCAACCAAAGCCCACTTACCAGCACCCTTTCTCTTTCTGAGTATAAGTAATTGCTTCCCTTGTAGCTTGGCATTTTTTTTCCTTTGTCCTGTCGAGTTCAACTTAAAAAGCTTTGACATACCTCTTTTATCGAACGGTATGCAAAACTTGTCCAGAATGTTGATTTGGACTCAACTGGAATATTGTTGCCAATTCTGGGCACCATAATTTAGGAAGGTGTGAATTAGAAAGCGTGCAGACAATGTTCACCAGAATTGAGTAAGAGATGAAGAATGTCAGTTGCAAAGATACATTGCCAAAGTTGCAACTGTTTTCCTTGGGGAAAAGAGGGAAGATTTGATAAAAGGTTCAAAATCATGAGCGATCTGGACAGAGCAGAGAGGGAGAAATTTTTCCCATTAGTAGAAAGATCAAAAACAATAGACACCAAGAGAATTTAAGGTGATTAGCAAAAGAAGCACTGGTAGTCTGAGGAAAAACATTTCCATGCAGTGAGTGGTTAGGATCTGGAATGCACTATCCATTAGTGTGATGGAGACAGATTCAATCAAGACATTCAAGAGGAAATTGGTTTGGCATCTGAAAAAGAAAAAGGTGCAGGGATATGGGGAGAAGGAGGAAGAATTTTTGCCCGAAACATCGATTTTCCTGTTTCTCGGATGCTGCCTGACCTGCTGTGCTTTTCCAGCACCATACTCTGGACTCCAATTTCTCCTGACAGCCAGCTCAGATATAACAGGTCAAACAACTTCCCTGTGTGCTGCAATGATGCTGTGATGCTGTGAATAATTAATTGAATTGAATTGAATTGAATTTATTGTCACGTGTACTGAGGCACAGTGAAAAGCTTTGTCTTGTGAGTAATACAGACAGATCACAGAGTTAAGTAGCATAGATAAATAAATAAGTAAACAGCGGCAAAAAACAAAAACACAGGGACAGGCGAATGTTAAGAGTTTGTGAGTCCATTCAGTATTCTAACAGCAGTAGGGTAGAAACTGTTACGAAACCGGCTGGTGTGGGTGTTCAGGCTTCTGTACCTTCTCCCCGATGGTAGAGGTTGTAGAAAAACCTCAAAGATCCAATCCAGGGTGGGATGGATCTTTGAGAATGCTAGCGGCCTTTCCTTGACAGTGGGCCTGGTTGGTGGATTCTGTAGATGGGATGTTGGCCTTTGTGATTGTCCGGGCCGAGTTCACCACTCTCTGTAACCGTCTCTGATCTTGAATGGTACAGTTGCCATACCAGGTAGTGATACATCCAGACAGAATGCTCTCGATGGCACACCTATAAAAGTTGGCAAGGGTATTCGCCATCATGCCAAATTTCCTCAGCTGCCTGAGGAAGAAGAGACGTTGTTGGGCCTTTGTAACCAGTGCGTCCACATGAAGAGTTCAAGAAAGATTGTTGTGGATGACCACTTCCAGGAGCTTGACACTCCACTCGTTCCACCTCTGTGCTGTTAATGTGTAGGGGCGCATGAGTAACATCCCGTCAAAAGTCAATAATGAGTTCCTTGGTTTTGCTGGCATTGAGAGCTAGGTTGTTCGGAGTGCACCATTTCCCCACGTCTTCCACCTCCCGTCTGTAGTCTGTTTCATCGCCAACTATGGTGGTGCCATCAGCAAATTTGTAAATGGCATTAGTCTGGTATTTGGCGACGCAGTCAGTACAGTAGGGATAAGTAAGTGATAAAATAGATGGAGAATCAGGAGACAGCAGATATGGGTAGACAATAGATAGTTCATATGCAGTGACTGGTGCCATCTCAGAGGAATAGAGTGGTAACTGGGCTATTTCTAATATTTAATTATTGACTTTGTTGCTCCAGTCCAGAAAGTCTTTTCTTAAGGAAGATACTAGAGCCAATCTTTACTCAGTATTATATTTATTTACTATGTGAAATATTACCAACACATACCTTCTAACTAAACCATTCACAGTTTCAATATGTGTTCAAGACTTTAATTATTGCCCATCACCCATATATAATTAAACACAATTGATATGTAATTACTCCTAGACAATGGTAGTTTTGAATACACAGTCTGTCTGAGTTCAGAACACAGTAGCTGCAATGTCAGCGCCAGTATGCAGGAAAAGTCAAAAATGAGCTTGAATTAGTGTCAGCGTGGCTCAAGATTACAATTAAAAGGAAAATCAGTGGCCAGCACAAGTGAGGAGCAATGTAACCGTTGCCCTAAATTATATCCCATTTCTAACTGAGGAGAGAAATTTTACACTTGTCTCTGTCATACTTCAGATTTTGCAATTTTCTTAAAGAGATAGTTTTACTGAAGGAGAATTATTTCATTGCAGTCACCTCCATGACACAAGCTCCGAATTGGTGTTAGAGGGTAGGGTCTGCAGTAGCTATACTGGGTAATGTGCAGAGCCTTATTGATAGGTTTTCTCTCTGGGGGTAAGAAACAGCATTCATCCCTGGTTCTGGACACTGAGTCCATTACTGGGGGTTACAGTCACTCATTGTGATCTTTAGAGAGATACACACTCACAGTTCATGGAAAGATGGTGTTATGAAGTCGGGTGAGTACACTGTCTTTCTCAAGCTCCTCTGGACCATGCTTGATAACATCATTTCTTTGTTCACAAAAACAGAAGTTTTTGGAAAAGCTCAGGAGGTCTAGAAGTGTCTGTCAAGAGAAACCAAAGTGACCGTTTCTGATGAGATGACTTACAGCATTCACAGATTTTTAGGTTTTAACACTTTTCACAGACATGTAACTCCCAGACTGATTTATCACAAAACCCAGACATGGAGCTGCCAGACTGATTTACCCATAGTGCCCAGACATGGAGCTCCCAGACTGATTTATAACAAAACCCAGACATGGAGCTCCCAGACTGATTTATCCACAGTGCCCAGACATCCACAGCATCCAGACATGGTGCTCAGAGTCCAATCTATCCACAGCTCCCACAAATGGAGCTCTCCGATGGATTTATTCACAGTGCACAGACATGGAGCTCCCAGACTGATTTATCCACAATGCCCAGTTATGTAACTCCGAGCCTGATTTACACGCTGCCCAGACATGGCACTCCCAAATTGATTTATCCACAGTGCCCAGACATCGACCTCTCTGACGGATTTATTCACAATGGCCAGACATGGAGCTCCCAGACTGAGTAATCCACTGTGCCTGGATGTAGCTTTCCCAGACTGATTTATCCACAGTGCCCAGACATGGTGCACCCAGACTGATTTACCCACAGTGCCCAGACATGACGCTCCCAGACTGATTTACCCACAGTGCCCAGACATGGAGCTCCAAGACTGATTTATCCACAGTGCCCAGACATGGAGCTCCCAGACTGATTTATCCGCAGTGTCCAGACATGGAGCTCCCAGACTGATTTACCCACAGTGCCCAGACATGGAGCTCCCAGACTGATTTATCCACAGTGCCCAGACATGGTGCTCCCAGACTGATTTATCCGCTGTGTCCAGACATGGAGCTCCCAGACTGATTTACCCACAG
Source organism: Chiloscyllium plagiosum (assembly GCF_004010195.1). Taxonomy (NCBI): domain Eukaryota; kingdom Metazoa; phylum Chordata; class Chondrichthyes; order Orectolobiformes; family Hemiscylliidae; genus Chiloscyllium; species Chiloscyllium plagiosum. Next base: position 95,022 of record NW_025215329.1, read on the forward strand.
TGCCCAGACATGGAGCTCCAAGACTGATTTACCCACAGTGCCCAGACATGGTGCTCCCAGACTGATTTATCAACAACACCCAGATATGGAGCTCCCAGACTGATTTATCCACAATGCCCAGACAAGGTGCTCCCAGACTGATTTATCCACAGTGCCCAGACATGGTGCTCCCAGACTGATTTATCCACAGTGCCCAGACATAGCGCTCCTAGATTGGTTTATCCACAGTGCCCAGACATGAAGCTCCCAGACTGATTTATTCACAGTGCCCTGACATAGAACATAGAACATAGAACATAGAACAATACAACACAGAACAGGCCCTTCGGCCCACGATGTTGTGCCGAACATTTGTTCTAGCTTAAGCACCCATCCATGTACCTATCCAATTGCCGCTTAAAGGTCACCAAAGATTCTGACTCTACCACTCCCACAGGCAGCGCATTCCATGCCCCCACCACTCTCTGGGTAAAGAACCCACCCCTGACATCTCCCCTATACCTTCCACCCTTCACCTTAAATTTATGTCCAATTGTAACACTCTGTTGCACCCGAAGAAAAAGTTTCTGACTGTCGACTCAATCTATTCCTCTGATCATCTCATAAACCTCTATCAAGTCACCCCTCATCCTTCGCCGTTCCAACGGGAAAAGGCCTAGCACTCTCAACTTATCCTCGTACGACCTATTCTCCATTACAGGCCACATCCTGGTAAATCTTCTCTGCACCCTCTCCAAAGCTTCCACATCTTTCCTAAAGTGAGGCGACCAGAACTGCACACAGTACTCCAAATGTGGCCTAACCAAAGTCCTGTACAGTTGCAACATCACTTCACGACAATTGAATTCAATCCCTCTGCTAATGAACGCTAATACACCATAGGCCTTCTTACAAGCTCTATCCACATGGGGCTCCCAGACTGATTTGTCCACAGTGCCCAGACATGGAGCTCCCAGACTGATTTATCCATAGTGCCCAGACATGGGGCGCCCAGACAGATTTATCCACAATGCCCAGTTATGTAATTCCGAGCCTGATTTACACGGTGCCCAGACATGGCACTCCCAGATTGCTTTATCCACAGTGCCCAGACATCGAATTCTCTGACGGATTTATTCACAATGGCCAGACATGGAGCTCCCAGACTGATTTCTCCACAACGCACAGACATGGAGTTCTCAGACTGATTTATCCACAGTGCCCGGACATGGAGTTCCCAGATGATTTATCCACAACGCCCAGACATGGAGCTCCCAGACTGGTTTATCCACAGTCCCCAGAAATGGAGCTCCCAGACTGATTTATCCACAGTGCCCAGACATGGAGCCCCCAGACTCTTTTATCCACAAAACCCTGACATGAAGCTCCCAGAATGATTTATCCACAGTGCACGGACATGGAGTCCCCAGATCAAATTAACCACAACACGCAGACATGAAGTTCCCAGATTGATTTATCCACAGCATCCAGACATAGCGCTCCAGACTGAATTATCCACAGTGCTCAGATATAGAGCTCCCAGACTGATTTATCCACAGTGCCCAGACATGGAGTTCCCAGATCAAATTATCCACAACACGCAGACATGACATTCCCAGATTGATTTATCCACAGCATCCAGACATGGTGCTCAGAATCCGATCTATCCACAGCTCCCACAAATGGAGCTCTCGGATGGATTTATTCACAGTGCACAGACATGGAGCTCCCTGACTGATTAATCCACAATGCCCAGTTATGTAACTCCGAGCCTGATTTACACGCTGCCCAGACATGGCACTCCCAAATTTGCTTTATCCACAGTGCCCAGACATCGACCTCTCTGACGGATTTATTCACAATGGCCAGACATGGAGCTCCCAGACTGATTTATCCACAGTGCCCAGACCTAGCGCTCCCTGACTGAGTTATCCACAGTTCCCAGACATGGAGCTCCCAGACTGATTTATCCACAGTGCCCAGGCATGGAGCTCCCAGACTGAATTATTCACGGTGCCCAGACATAGCGCTCCCTGATTGATTTATCCACAGTGCCCAGACATGGAGCTCCCAGACTGATTTATCCACAGTGCCCAGGCATGGAGCTCCCAGACTGAATTATTCACGGTGCCCAGACATAGCGCTCCCTGACTGATTTATCCACAGTGCCCAGACATGGAGCTCCCAGACTGATTTATCCACAGTGCCCAGACATGGAGCTCCCAGACTGATTTATCCACAGTGCCCTGACATGGGGCTCCCAGACTGATTTATCCACAGTGCCCTGACATGAAGCTCCCAGAATGATTTATCCACAGTGCCCAGACATGGAGTTCTCAGATCAAATTATCCACAACACGCAGGCATGAAGTTCCCTAATTGATTTATCCACAGCATCCAGACATGGTGCTCAGAGTACGATCTATCCACAGCTCCCACAAATGGAGCTC
>NW_025215330.1:0-3870 GCF_004010195.1 Chiloscyllium plagiosum
GAATTCTTCAATTAATGATGCCCTGCATTTTTTTTTCATTTAGTGATGCTCTGAACTGAATCTCCAGTTAACTGATGCTTGCGACATTTCTTTTTATTGAAGGTCGAAGACAGACGTTGGTGGGGGAGGGTTACTTTTCAGACTGGAGGCCTGTGACCAGCGGTGTGGCACACGGATCGGTGATGGGTCCACTGTTGTTTTGTCATTTATATGAATGATTTTGATATGACCATTGGACGCATGGTTAGTAAGTTTGCAGATGACAGTAAAACTGGAGGTGTGGAGGACAGTGAAGATGGTTACCTCAGAGGACAACGGGATCTTGATCAGATGGCCCACTGGGCTGAGGAGTGGCAGATGGAGAATAATTGAGATAAATGTGAGGTGCTGCATTTTGGAAAGGCAAAAGAGAGCAGGATATATACACTTATGGCAAGGTACGAGGGATGTTGCGAAACAAATAGACCTGGAGTGCAGCTTCACACATCGTTGAAGATGTACTGACATTTCGATAGGAGAGTGAAGAAGGCGTTTGGCGTTTTTGTCTTTATTGCCCAGTCAATTGTGTAAAGGAGTTGGGAGGTCATGTTGCGGTATTGCTTGACCACTTTTGGTATATAATGTGCAATTCTGGACTCCCTCCTATAAGAAGTGTGTTGTGAAACTTTAAAGTGTTTAGAAAGGATTTACAAGGATGTTGCCAAGGTTGGAGGGTTTGTGCTGTAGGGTAAGACTGTATAGGTTGGGACTATTATGCCTGGAGCGTCAGTGGCTGAGGGGTAACATTATAGACGTTTACAAAATCATGACGGGCCTCAATAGAGTAAAAAGGCAAGATGATTTACCTGTGGTGGGTGAGTCCAGAAGCAGATGAGAGGGGAAACATAAAAGGGACATAAGGGGAACATTTTTCACGCAGAGGGCACTGTGTCCATGAGCTGCCAGAGGAAGTAGTGGAGGCTGGTACAATTACAACATTTAAAAGGTATCTGGGTGGGTGCAGGAATTAAAAAGGGTTCAGAGGAACATGGGCCAAATTCTGACAAATAGGATCAGATTTACATCAGATATCAGTTCAGCATGGATGTGTTGGACTGAATGATTTGTTTCTGAGCTTATATTGCTCTGAGTAGGTTGAGCTCCAGATTGTAGATTTCTGAAGCAGAAAATAAAGAGTGGCGCAGAGTTAGACCGAGAAATCCTGCTGATCTCATCAGCTTTATCCTGTTTCCCTGATCCTCCTCCTTCAATCAATGCATTTTTCAGATCCTCATTCAGAATTCCTGGAGCTCTGTAAGTGGCCTGGAACAATGTGTTGAATGTCCTATTGCAGTCCACACGATGTGCCTTTCCCACTGCCCTGCTCCCACGGCCTGCAATGCTGCAGACTGAACAGACAACCCGAAGCACAACGATGAGCTCCTTCCGGCCCACGGCTCTCCTTCTCACTGAATGAAGACAATCACCAGAAGCAGAATCCAGCTCTTGTTTGAGCCTTGAATACCTGACTCTGTCTCACTGAGTGAAGATTGGACTCAGAACCAGAAATGAAATCAAATTCCTATCTGCATTGTGTCACTCGTTATGATCTCTGTGTGTCTGAGTTCAGATCATTTGATTGGAGACTGCGGATAGTGGGTCCCCAGTGATGGAAAGAATGGTGGAGGAGCTCACTGAGGGACATCTCTCAAAGTGAGAATCAGAAAGATGCTATTCCACATTGGAAAGGTTTAAGGGGAATTGATGGTTCAGAATAATGTCATACGTATGTTTGTAAAACTTAGGAACTCTGATTGTTTTCAGGCTGGAGTTTATTTTATCCTTGTCTCGATTTGACACATTAATCCTCTCTCCCCACCACTACAGAAGCTGTTGGAACTATTCAGTGTTTCTAGCGGCTTCTGTAATTATTTCAGGTTCCTGACAGGAGCAGTCTCTTACTTTTCGAACAAAACAAACCCATCCTTGTGCTGCAACCAATATTTCAATAACAAATGGGAAGCAGCAGAGGGGAAAGCTTCCGAGATGCCGAGCAAAGCTGCCAAGCTCCACACTGAAATTCACATCGCCCGGAGCGATCTGTCTTCTCAGACAATGGAATATTTATTTGCTGGTTTTACCCCGGGGCCTTACCTTTGGAAGACGATTGAGTAACCGCAATTCACAGAAACCATTGCCAGGAAAAGCAAGGAGCAATCTGACAGATGCGGTTTACCACAGAATGAAAGATTTATTTAGAACAGAGAGCATAGAACATGGAAGAATACAACGCAGTACAGGCCCTTCGGCCCTCGATGTTGCGCCGATCCAAGCCCACCTAACCCACACTAGCCCACTATCCTCCATATGCCTATCCAATGCCCACCTAAATGCCCATAATGAGGGAGAGTCCACCACTGCTACTGGCAGGGCATTCCATGAACTCACGACTCGCTGAGTAAAGAACCTACCCCTAACATCTGTCCTATACCTAACCCCCTTAATTTAAAGCTATGCCCCCTCATAATAGCTGACTCCATACGTGGAAAAAAGATTCTCACTGTCGACCCTATCTAAACCCCTAATCATCTTATACACCTCTATCAAGTAAACCCTAAACCTTCTTTTCTCCAATGTAAACAACCCCAAGTGCCTTAGCCTTTCCTCATGATCTTCCTACCATACCAGGCAACATCCTGGTAAACATCCTCTGCACCCGTTCCAGTGCCTCCACATCCTTCCTATAATATGGCGACCAAAACTGCACACAATACTCCAGATGCGGACGCACCAGAGTCTTATACAACTGCAACATGACCTCAGTACTCCAGAACTCAATTCCTCTACCAATAAAAGCCAGTACGCCATATGCCTTCCTCACCCCACTGTATTTAGCAACACTGTAGGAAGACAGAGAAGAAATTGTGGTTGTCCTGGTTGGCACTTTTGCATCATCGCTGGCCAACTGATAAGGTCAAGGAGGACTGGAGGTTAACGAATGCTGTGCCCTAATTCAAGAAGGGCTACAAAAAACCTCTGAGAACTATAGACCAATAAACCTAAAATCTAGTAGGTAGGTTACTTGACAAGGTTCTGAGAGATAAGATATCCATGCATTTGGAAAGACACTGTGTGTTTATGAATAAAATCAGAGCGGTACTGGAAATCACAGCAGTTTCGGAGCATGAAATCACTGTTTTGGGCAAAAGCCATTCATCAAAGTCAGCATGGCTTTGTGCCTGGAAGATAATGGCTCACAAATTTGTTTGTGTTCTTTCATGAAGTGACAAGCAATGGTATACGTAGTCTATATGGATTTCAGTAAAACCTTCAATCCGTTTCCACATGGTACGCTGCTCTGGAAGGTTAGATTGCATAGAATTAAGGGGGAGGTGGCAAACTGGATACAAAATTGGCTTGATTGTGGGAAGCAGAGAGTAATACTGGAAGGATGATTGTCAGACTGGAGGCCTGTGACTAGGAGAATGCCTCAAGGGTTGGTGCTGGGACCACTACATATTTCATATATCTATGATTTAGAAGCGAATGTTCAGGCATGATTTATAAGTTTGAAGATGACACTAAAATGGGCAGCATCATGGGGAGTGAGGAAGGTTATCAGAAATTTCAGAAATTACAGCACTACGTTGATCAGCTGGGGAAGTGGGCTGAAAAATGGCAAACGGATGTTAATACAGATCAGTGTAAGTTCTTGCATTTTTGAAAGTCAAATCAAGGTCAGAGTTTCATGGTGATTGTTTGGGTCATAGAGAATGCAGTGGAACAGAGATACCTTGGAATTCAGGTGCATCGTTCTCTGAAAGTCGATTCAGAGGTAGACAGGACAGTGAAGAAAGCTTTTGGCACACTGGCCTTCATCAGTCAGAGCAC
>NW_025215330.1:5377-23938 GCF_004010195.1 Chiloscyllium plagiosum
TCTGGGTTTCCATGCCCCTGCAGAGTTAGTTTAAACCCCCCCCAAGGGCACTAGCAAACCTCCCACCAAGGATACTGGTGCCCCTCAGGTTCAGGTGTAGACCATCCTGTTTATAGAGGTCCCACCTTCCCCAGAAAGAACCCCAGTTATCCAAATACCGGAATCCCTCCCTCCTGCACCACACCTGAACCAGATTCCCAATCCCTTTGGATTTGGTTCAGAACTGATGGCGTCTGATTAGATTAGATGAGATCCCCTACAGTGTGGAAACAGGCCCTTTAGCCCAACCAGTCCACACCGACCCTCCGAAGAGTAACCCACCCAGACCCATTTCCCTCTGACTAATCAAGTTTCCTTGATTTGTCCCAGTGCCCTTCCTTTAAAAGTTTATTTACAAACCACAACACTGCGATGGCTCGGAATCGAATCTGGGTCAACTGCTTGGGAGGCAGCTATACTCACCACAATCCCACCATCACCCTGCAAGCGGGTCCCTCCCCATTCCCAAACACACTTAACAAGGCCGTGATCATCACCAACTGGTCTGGGGCTGAAATCCAAACAAGAAATTGCTGGGGAAGCTCAGCAGTTCTGAAAGCACCATAATTTGGGCGGCAAAGTGGCTCAGTGGTTAGCACCAGGGTCCCAGGTTCAATCCCAGCCTCGGGCGACTGTCTGTGTGGATATTGCACATTCTCCCCATGTTTGTGTGGGTTTCTTCCGGGTGCTCCGGCTTCCTTCCACAGGCCAAACATGTGCAGGTTCGTTGAATTGGCCTTCTTAAATTGTCCACAGTGATTAGTCAGAGGGAAATGGGTCTGGGTGGGTTACTCTTCGGAGGGTCGGTGTGGACTGGTTGGGCTAAAGGGCCTGTTTCCACACTGTAGGGGATCTCATCTAATCTAATCAGACGCCATCAGTTCTGAACCAAATCCAAAGGGATTGGGAATCTGGTTCAGTAAACATCTAAGAGCTCAGGAAATGTGAGCAGGAGGAGACTATACAGCCTGTTTAAACTGCTCAGTCTGTTCCCCTTCATAAATCCATGCTGGCTGTCCCTGTTATTCTGTTCCTGGCTCTCCAGCTCCCGCTCTGTCAGTGAACTCTCAGTCTCCCGGGAAATGGGCTGTTTCCCAATTGTGCTGGATTCCTGGCCTTTATCCTTGGCTGAGCTGAGAGTTGATGGTCTGAGGAATATTTTTTCCCAAATGACTCCAGTCCAAGATAATAACGATTAATGTGTCTGTGTATCCTCCATTAATCTGTAAACATCATTGCTCAGGGCTGTAGGGAAATGTAGTGAAGACATTGAGGATGTTATGAACCAGACCAAACTCCTATGCCTTAAGAAAATGTTCTAAACCCCTTTTCCTGATTTCCTGAAGGCAAGTGTAAGGCGTCACAATGCGATTGATCAAACAGCCAGGCTTGAATCAAAACACACTTTACTCCACACTATCGTTGTAGCACAAACATAAAGAAAGATTGGACTAACCGAACTCGACTGGAAAACCTAACTAAATGAAACGTTAATTAACTACTCAACAGCAACTGCTCTAATATAGTAACATTCCACAAACCACACAATCGTGCTACCGGAAGAATGCTGTGAAAATTGAAAAGATTCAGTAAAGATTTACAAGGATGTTTCTACAATCAGGATTTCTGATTTCGTTGAGGCTGGAGTTTAGAGTCATAGAGTCATAGAGATATACAGCATAGATACAGACCCTTCGGTCGAACCCGTCCATGCCGACCAGATATCCCAACCCAATCTCGTCCCACCTGCCAGCGCCCGGCCCATATCCCTCAAAACTCTTCCTATTAATATACCCATCCAAATGCCTCTTAAATGTTGCAATTTTACCAGCCTCCACCACATCCTTTGGCAGCTCATTCCGTACACGTACCACCCTCTGCTTGAAAAGGTTGCCCCTTAGGTCTCTTTTATATCTTTCCCCTCTCACCCTAAACCTATGCCCTCTAGTTCTGGACTCCTCGACCCCAGGGAAAAGATTTTGCCTATTTATCCTATCCATGCCCCTCATAATTTTGTAAACCTCTATAAGGTCACCCCTCAGCCTCCAACGCTCCAGGGAAAACAGCTCCAGCCTGTTCAGCCTCTCCCTGTATCCCCGATACTCCAACCTTGGCAACATCCTTGTCAATCTTTTCTGAACCCTTTCAAGTTTCACAACATCTTTCCGACACGAAGGAGACCAGAATTGCACATAGTATTCCAACAGTGGCCGAACCAATGTCCTGTACATCCGCAACATGACCTCCCAACTCCTGTACTTAATACTCTGACAGATAAAAGAAAGCATACCAAACGACTTCTTCACTATCCTATCTACCTGCGACTTCACATTCAAGGAGCTATGAACCTGCGCTCCAAGGTCCCTTTGTTCAACAACATTCCCTAGGACCTTACCATTAAATGTATAAGTCCTGCTAAGATTTGCATTCCCAAAATGCAGCACTTTGCATTTATCTGAATTAAACACCATCTGCCACTTCTCAGCCCATTGGCCATCTGATCCAGATCCTGTTGTAATCTGAGGTATCCCTCTTCGCTGTCCACTACACCTCCAATTTTGGTGCCATCTGCAAACTTAATAACTGTACCTCTTATGCTCGCATCCAAATCATTTATGTAAATGACAAACCTTATTTTATCCTTAAATAGATTTGACACATTAATCCTCCCTCCCCACGACTGCAGAAGCTGTTGGAACTGTTCAGTGTTTCCAACGGCTTCTGTAATTATTTCAGGTTCCTGACGAGTGCAGTCTCTCACTTTTCGAACAAAACGAACCCATCCTTGTGCTGCAACCAATATTTCAACAAGAAATGGGGAGCAACAGAGGGGAAAGCTTCCGAGATGCGGAGCAATGCTGCCAAGCTCCACACTGCAATTCACATCGCCCGGAGCGATCTGTCTTCTCAGACAATGGAATATTTATTTGCTGGTTTTACCCCGGGGCCTTACCTTTGGAAGACGATTGAGTAACCACAACACTGCAATGGCTGGGAATCGAACCAGGGTCAACTGCTTGGAAGGCAGCTATGCTCCCCACTATACCACCATCACCCTGCTGGCAGCTCCCTCCCCATTCCCAAACACGCTTAACAAGCAGTCATCATCACCAACTGGATTGGGGCTGAACTCCAAACAAGAAATTGCTGGGGAAGCTCAGCAGGTCTGACAGCACCAGAATCTTCAGTTCTGAAGAACAATCACTGGATCTGAAAGGTTCCCTCCCCACAGATGCTGCCAGATCTGATGAGTTTCCCCAGCAATTTCTGTGCTGTCTCTCAGATCTGCATCATCTGCAGTTCTTTGTTGGAAACAAAGCAAACGTTGAGCCACCGAAGTGGATATTGGGTCAGGTGATAGTCTCCCTCATCCATAGAGACAAATAGAGTCAGAGGGATGAACAGCACTTAAACAGACCCTTCGGTCCAACTCATCCATGCCAACCAGATATCCAACACTAATCTAATTCCATTTGTCAGCACTTGGCTCATATCCCTCCAAACCCCTCCTATTCATTTACCCATCCAGATGTCTTTGAAATTTACAGTTGTACTACCCTCCAGCACTTCCTCTAGCAGCTCATTCCATACACACACCGCCCTCTGCGTGAAAAAGTTTCCCTTATGTCTCTTTTGTATGTTTCCCCTCTCACCCTAAACCAATGCCCTTTCCTTCTGGACTCCCCTTCACCAAGGAAAAGATTTGATCTATTTACCATATCCATGCCCCTCGTGATTTTATAAACCTCTATAAGGTCACCCCATAGCCTCCGACGCTCCAGGGAAACGGCTCCAGCCTGTTCAACCTCTCCTTATAGCTCAAATCCTCCAATCCCCGCAATATCCTTTTTAGACTTTTCTGAACCCAAGTTTCATAAAATTCTTCCAACAGGATGGAGACGAGAACTGTGCACAATATTGCAAAAGTGGCCCAACCAACGTCCTGTACAGACCTCCCCACTCCTACTCAGTACTCTGACCAATAAAGGAAAGCATACCAAAAACCCTCTTCACTATCTTATCTACCTGCGTTCCACTTTCAAGCTATGAACCTGCACTCCAAGGTCTCTTTGTTCAGCAACACTCCCTGGGTCCTTACTATTAAGTGTATAAGTCCTGCTCTGACTTGTTTTCCCAAAATGCAGCACCTCACATTTATCTAAATTAAACTCCATCTGCCACTCATTAGCCTATTGGCCCATCTGATCAAGATCCTGTTGTACTCTGACTTAATATTCTTTGCTGTCCATTACACCTCCAATTTTGGTGTCATCTGCAAACTTGCGAACTACATCTCCTTTGTTCATAATCAAATCATTTATATAAATGACAAAAAGTAAAGGACTCAGCACCGATCCTGTGACACTCCACTGATCACAGGCCTCCAGTCCGAAAAACAACTCTTCATCACCACCCTCTGTCTTCAACATGTAAGCCAGTCTTGTATCGAAATGGCTAATTCTCTCTGTAATTCATGAGATCTAACCTTGATAACCAGTCTCCCATGAGGAACTTTGTCGAATGCCTAACTGAAATCCATATAGATCACGTTCACTGCTCTGCCCTCATCAATCCACTTTGTTCCTTCTTCAAAAAATTCAATCAAGTTCATGAGCCATGATCTCCCACGCACAAAGCCATGTTAACTATCCCTAATCAGTCCTTGCCTTTCCAAATACACGTACATCCTGTGCCTCAGTATTCCCTCCAACAACTTGCCCACCACTGAGTTCAGGATCACTGGTCCATAGTTCCCTGGCTTGTCCTTACCACCCTTCCGAAATAGTGACACCACGTTAGACAACCTGCAGACTTCTGGCGCCTCACCTGTGACTATTGATGATACAAGTATCTCAGTAAGAGCTCCAGCAATCACTTCTCTAGCTTCACACAGAGTTCGAGAGTACACCTGATCAGGTCCTGGGTATTTATCCACTTTTATGCATTTCAAGACTCCAACACCTCCTCCTCTGTAATATGGACATTTTTCAAGATGTCACCCTCTATTTCCCCACATTCAATATCTTCCATGTCCTTCTCCACAGTGCAAACTGATGGAAAATACCTGTTTACTACCTCCCCCATCTCAGATGTCTCCACACATAGGAGGCCTTGTTGATCTTTGACAGGCCTTATTTCACTCCATCCCCAACTTCCCATTTTGTCCTTAATGTATTCATAAAAGCACTTTGGATTCTCCTTAACTCTATTTCCCGAAGTTACCTCATGTGGTGCAATGTAGCACTAAATGGGAGAATTGGCGCGGTGTGGTACTAAATGTGAGAACTCTGAGGGAAGCTCGGGAAGTGATTGCTGGACCTCTTACTGCGATATTTGTATCATCGCTAGTCACAGGTGAGGTGGCAGAAGGTTAGAGGTTGTCGAACGTGGTGTCACTGTTTAAGAAGGGTGGGAAGGACAAGCCAGGGAACTATAGGCCGGTGAGCCTGACCTCGGCATTGGGCAAGTTGTTGGAGGAAATCCTGAGGGACAGGATGCGCATGTATTTGGAAAGGCAAGGACTGATTATAGATAGTCAGCATGGCTTTGTGCGTGGGAAATCATGTCTCACAAACTTGAGTGAGTTTTTTGAAGCAGTAATAAAGAAGGTTGATGTGAGCAGAGCAGTAAATGTGATCCATATGGACTTCAGTCAGGCGTTCAACAAGGTTCCCCATGGGAGACTGATTAGCAAGGTTAGATTTCATGGAATATAGGGAGAAGTAGCCATTTGAATACAGAACTGGCTCAAAGGTAGAAGACAGATGGTGGTGGTGGAGGGTTTTTTTTTCAGACTGGAGTCCTGTGACCAGTGGAGTGCCACAGGATCGGTTCTGGGTCCACTACTTTTCGTCATTTATGTAAATGATTTGGATGTGAGCAGAAGAGGTACAGTTAGTAAGTTTGCAGATGGCACCAAATTTGGAGGAATAGTGGACAGCAAAGAAGGTCACCTTAGATACAATAGGATTTTCTCAGTGGGCTGAGAAGCGTCAGATGGAGTTTAATTTAGATAAATTTGAGGTGCAGCATTTTGGGAAAGCAAATATTATCAGGACTTATACACTTAATGATAAGATCCTAGGGAGGGTTGCTGAACAAAGAGACCTTGGAGTGCAGGTTCATAGCTCCTTGAAAGTGGAGTCACAGGTGGATAGGATAGTAAAGAAGGCACTTGGTATACTTTCATTTATTGGTCAGAGTATTGATTACATGGTTGGGAGGTCATATTGCAGCTGTACAAGTCATTGGTCAGGCCACTGTTGGAATATTGCATGCAGTTCTGGTCTCCTTCCTATCGTAAAGATGTTGTGAAACTTGAAAGGGTTCAGGAATGATTTCCAAGGATGTTGCTAGGATTGAAATATTTGAGCTATAGGGAGAGAGGTTGAATAGGCTGGAGCTGTTTTCACTGCAGCGCCTGAGGCTGAGAGGTGTCCTCATGGAGAATTATAAAATCATGAGGGGCATGGATAGGATAAATAGACAAAGTCTCTTCCCTGGAGTGGGGATATCCAGAACGAGAGGGATTAGTTTTGTGGGGAGATGGAATGAGCTGTCAGAGGAAGTGGTGGAGGCTAGTACAATTGCAACATTTAAAAGGCATTTGGTTGGGTATATGCATAGGAAGGGTTTGGAGGGTGATGGACCAGGTGCTGGCAGGTGGGAATAGATTGGGTTGGGATAACTGGTCGGCATGGACGGGTTGGACTGAAGAGTCTGTTTTCGTGATGTATATCTCTATGGCAAGGGCAGCAGCTACTTGGAAACACCACCAGCTGCAGGTTGCCCTCCAAGCCACTCACCACCCTCACTTGGCAATGTACCGGTATTCCTTCACAGTTGTTGGGTCAAACTCCTGGAAATCCCTCCCTATCGGGAATGTGGGTGAACCCACAGCAAGTGGACTTGCCAAGTCCCACAAATGAATAAAAAACCCCAGAGAATCTGACATGTTAGTGTGGGACCAATGTTCAATATTTTCAAACTGTAATTATATTTTCCGTCTCTATTGCTTTTCCACATTTATAAAGTCAACGTCAGTGCTATGCTAACACAAAGTGGCTGCCGGGAACACACCTAACATGTCTGACTGACTCATTTGGCTCTGGAATTCTGTCAGCAAGGGAGAGGGCCATGTGTCAAAAGCCGTTTCCGTGTCTGAATCCTGTGTGGTTAGGCCTCATCCCTAAATCTAGTGTTTATCAAATCCCACTATGACCTGCTGGGAGTTCAAATTGTGTGTTGTCTCCAAATGAAAGAAAATACTGCATCTGCAAATAAACAAAGCTGTAGGATGTAACGTTGTGTGTTTGTTGGTGTCATTGTAATTACACATGATTGAAGGTTAATAAGACAGTCCGAGATCGACAGCACTGTAACCAGCATGGAGGTAGTATCATTATAAAAGGAGTCGAGATTGTGGTGCTGGAAAACACAGCAGCTCAGGCAGTATCCGAGGAGCAGGAAAATCGACGTTTCTGGCAAAAGCCTTTCATCAGCAATCCCTCGACTTTAACCTCCAGCATCTGCAGTTCTCACTTCCGCCCCGTTATAAAAGGATATTAATATCTTCAGTAATGGGGAAAACAAGGAGGGACGGTGTTCAAAGTAGGCAATTATTGAGGGGTTAGAAGGTTGTGTGAGCAAGTTTGCGGATGATACGAAAGTCGGAGGAGTTGTTGACAGTGAGGAAGCATGTGGCAGGTTACAGCAGGATATAGAGAAGCTGCAGAGCTGGGCAGAAAGGTGGCAGATGGAATTCAATGTAGCTAAGTGCGAGGTGATTCACTTTGGGAAGAATAACAAAAAGATGGGGTACTGGGCTAATGGTCGGATACTTGGTAGTGTGGATGAGCAGAGGGATCTTGGTGTCCATGTACACAGATCTCTGAAAGTTGCCACCCAGCTAAATAGTGCGGTGAGGAAGGCATATGGCGTACTGGCTTTTATTGGTAGAGGAATTGAGTTCCGGAGTCCTGAGGTCATGATGCAGTTGTATAAGACTCTGGTACGGCCGCATCTGGAATATTGTGTGCAGTTTTGGTCGCCATACTATAGGAAGGATGTGGAGGCATTGGAACGGGTGCAGAGGAGGTTTACCAGGATGTTGCCTGGTATGGAAGGAAAATCGTATGAGGAAAGACTGAGGCACTTGGGGCTGTTTTCACTAGAGAAAAGAAGGTTTAGGGGTGACTTGATTGAAGTGTACAAGATGATTAGGGGGTTAGATAGGGTCGACAGTATGAACCTTTTCCCGCGTATTGAGTCGGGTATTACAAGGGGGCATAGCTTTAAATTAAGGGGGGGTAGATATAGGACTGATGTTAGGGGTAGGTTCTTCACTCAGCGAGTCGTTAGTTCATGGAATGCCCTGCCAGTAACATTGGTGGACTCTCCCTCTTTATGGGCATTTAAGAGGGCATTGGATAGGTATATGGAGGATAGTGGGTTAGTGTAGTTTAGGTGGGCTTGGATCGGCGCAACATCGAGGGCCCAAGGGCCTGTACTGCGCTGTATTCTTCTATGTTCTATGTTCTATGTTCTATAATTGGGGAGTCACCTAACGTAGGTAAGTTTATGACTTCAAGACATAATGGTCGGCATGGACGGCTTGGACCGAAGGGTCTGTTTCCATGCTGTACATCTCTATGACTCTATGACTATAAAAGGAAACTGATCACAGATCAATTAAAATGTCTTAGTACAGACTAACAGTAATCTGATGCCTTTTCCTCACTGTCCCACACGGATTTCTGGTAAAATAGGGAACACATCATTTGTTGGTGGAACGAGCAGGTTAACTTCCTGGAGAGATTTAACCTCTCTCCAATTCCCTTTCCAACTTAGCTCTGCCGAGTTAATGTTTAAATCTAACACTGTCCTGATCTGATGCCATTTGGAAATCCGAATCTCCTTCTGTCCCTTCCTGCCTGGTGCTCAATGCGTGAGGGTCTGCCTGTTTCTCTCCCGTCTTTCAGAACACATGGAAACCTTCACATACAGCAGTTGAATACTGTGTGACTCAGCCCAATGTTGAGTTGGTCCATGGTGGGTACTTTCTCCCTTGTTATCTCCCCCCTCATATCCGGTTGTTCTGTATATAAATAAACCACTCCCCTCAATTCTATTCCAGTCTATAACACACTCTCGCGTTTCTAGTATTCCGTGTGTAAACCCGCCCGATCACTTTGACTAATTCCAGTCTGTAACTCATTCTCGGGTCTCTGTTATTTTATGCACAAATCACCACAGAATCCTCAATTAGATTCCAAACTGTAACTCAATCATGGATTTCTGTTGTTCTATATACAAACCACCCTGAATTCCTCAATAGGATTCCAATATGTAACTCACGCCCATGTATCTGTGGCTGTTTACGGAGACCACCTCAAACCCCTTGAATATATTCCAGCCTGTAAGTAACTCCCGGGTATCAGTTATTCTACATATAACACTCGTCAAAGCCCACTAGTAGATTCCAGTTTGTAACTCACAGTTGAAAATCTGTTCTTTTAATAAATAAACCTCCTAATCCATCAATTCGATTCCAATCTGTAACTCACACTTGTTTAGCTGTAATTCTAAATATAAACCACCCCGCACCCCTTGATAAAATTCCAATCTGTAACTGATTTCCATTTATCTACAACTCTCTACATAAACCACCTCAAACCCTCAGTAAGATTTTGATTTGTCATTTTTTATTCTGTAGAAAAACTACCATGAGCCAATTAGCTTCCAAGGTCTAACTCATTTCCATAAATCTGTGCTTCCTGTTCTGAAACACCCCAAACGGTGCAAATGGGGTAAGCACAGTGCAGGAAAACGGGTCAGCATGGACCAGTTGGATCGAAGGACCTGTGTCCGTGCTGTATGACTCTATAATTTCTATCATCTCGATAACTCACTCCTGAATAACTGTTACTCTGTATAAGAAACCGCATTGAACTATTCAATTTGATTCCAGTCTGTAACACAGTCCTGGGTACCTGACACACTGTGTATAAACCATCCCGGTACTCTTTATTAGATCCCTGCCTGCAACTTATTCCCAGGCATCAGTTACTGGGTGGATGAATCAACCCCCAAAGCTCGATTAGATTCAAGTCTGTAACTCACTCCCCGGTATCTGTCATTATGTATACAACGTCTACTCCCAAACCCAACATCACCCCACCACCCCCATCCCACCCCAACACCGATTAGATTCTTGTCTGTAACTCTCTTCTGAGCTCTATGTTATTCCATATGTAAATCGCCCAGAACTGAATTAGATTCCTGTCTGTACTCAATCCCCTTTCCCTGTTACTCTCTGTGTAAGTCCCCACGGAACCCTCAATTAGTTTCCATGCTATAACTCACTTCCGGGTATCGATTATTTGATATATCGACCTCCTGAACCCATACTGAGTGGAAGAGTGAGTGAGAACGAGTGGGAGAACGTAAGTGTGCATGTGTGTGGGTGTGTGAAACGTGTGAGTATGACAGCGTGAGTGTATGAGCATGTATGTATGTGTGTGTTTCTGTGTTACTGTTTGCTAACGTATGTGTTAGTGCGTGTGTAGGTGTCAGCTCATGTGTGAGATTGTATCTGTGTGTAAGAGAGAGTTAGGAGTTCCATCATAAAATCATTGACACTCAAACCTTTCACTCAGATGGACACACACACACACAGTCTCTCTCGTTCACACAGACATGCTCGCTTGCTGTCAGATCAGAAACAGAGAGAGAGAGAGAAATGGGCACATTTGATGGAAATATTGAAAAAGAAGATGGACATGGAGAGTTATATCTGGGAGTCACGCGAGCAGCAAGAATATTCTGAGACAGAGCCTCAGCTAATAAACCCACCGTCTGCCCAGTCCTTAGTAACGGGCTGGGGGGTGGGGGCCAGAGAATCTTACATGTTAGTGTGGGACCAATGTTCAATATTCACAAAATGTACTGATGTTGCTCGTCTCTCTTGCTTTTCCCACTTTGTAAAGTCCATGCTAGTGCTGTGCTTACATGAATTGTTTGCCGGGAACATACTGGTGTAGATTGTGTATGGGAGAGAGTGTTCGTGAGATTGAGTATGAGAGAGAGTGAGATTGTCTATGAGAGAGTTGGCAAGATTGAGTATGAGGAAGAGTGACACTGTGTTTGACAGAGAGACAGTGAGACTGCGCATGTGAGAGATAAATAGTTTGCATATGAGAGTGAAACATGGTGAGACTGTGTATGAGAGAGTGTGAGAAACTGGGATTATGAATGAGACAGATGATGCGATTCTACATGAGAGAGAAAAATAATGAGACTGCGCATGACAGACAGTATTGGGTTCTCAGTTATTCCACAAGTAAAGCACCCCAATCCCCTTGATTACATTCCAGTCTGTACACCATTCATGAGTATCTGTTATTCTATAAATGAACACCCCAAACACCACGATAAAATTCCAATGTGTAACTCGCTTTCATTTTTCTGTTATTCTAAATATGAATCACCCCGATCATCTCTATAAGATTCCAGTCAGTAAATCATTCCTTTGTCATTTGTTATTCAATGTATAAATTTCCTTGAATCCTTCGATCACATTCCAGCCTGTGTCTCACTCTCAAGTATCTGTGATTCGATATATAAAAAGCCCAAACTCCTCAATTAGATTCGCTCTCCAGTAGTGGTTAGGCAATATGTGACCCGCACTGTACCATTCAATTATAGTCCGATCTGTAACTCACTCACTGGTACCTGATACTCTGTATGGAAAGTAGCCCAAATCCCTCAGTTAGATTTCAGACTGAAACTCACTCCCTGTTGTGTTCTGAAATACACAAACTCGCTGAGACCATCGATGAAATTCCAGTCTCTAACTCAGTATAAACGAAACTGTTGAATATTAAATTGGGAGCAGGAACAGAGAAAGCTGGAGTTTAATTTCTGCTACATTCTGTTTCTCCAGAAACATTAATTTGATGGAGTACAGCGGTTCAATAAGGCAGTTCCCTCCCACCTCCTCAAGGGCTGGTGGGAATGGGTGATAAATGCTGGGCCCAGCCAGTGATGCTCACATCCCATGAACGAATGAAAACAACAATCCCTTTGCCTTCCTGATCACTCATTGTCCCAGCAGATTGAGTCTGCAGACACAGCAAGGCTTCCTCACTTCCCTAGTCCCATGTCCTGGTAATAATTGGCAAATCATCCTAATATTTGATGACACCATCACGTTAGCTTTCTGTGATTTCTGTACACGGATCCAGAAAATAATGTGTAACACTGGAGTACAAGAGGACCTGACCCACGAATGCAGGACCCCGGCCAATCCCTCTTCCTATCTCTCTCTCTCTCTCTCTCTCTCTCTCTCTCTCTCTCTCTCTCTCTCTCTCCCTCCCACACACAAACACACGCACACACGTACAGAGTTACTGAGGGGCAAGGAATGACAGAATAAAATGAGCATTTTCAAATACTAAAGCTCCGTTAAACAATCCTGGGACTGTTTGAGCGGGACAGTGTGGAGAGTGAGAGAGCGTGACTCTGTATCTAACCCTGTGTTGGACCTGTCCTTTGAGTGGTTAATGGGGACACTGTAAAGAGAGCTTCATTGTGTATCTAACCCCAATCTGTACCTGCTGTGAGAGTGTTTGATAGGGACAGTTTGTAACGTAGGGACAGGAGGAGGCCATTCAGCCCCTCGATCCTGTTCCATCAGTCAATGGCATCATGGCTGATGTGTGGCCTAACTCCAAATTCTTTCCTTTGGCCCACATCCCTCAATGTCTTCACTGAACAAAAATGTATCTCTCCCTGATTTAACCTGAACAACTGATGCAGCTTTGCCCATTTACCCAGTCTATCAATATCCCTTTATAATGTTAAGGTACCATCTGCACTGTCTACTATGCTGCCTAACTTTGTACCTCACCCTGTGCTGTCCATATCCTGTGCGTGTTTGGGAAGTACAGTGCAGATGGATCTTTACTCTGTATCTAGCCCCATGTCCTGGGAGTATTTGACGTGGGCAGTATGGAGGGAGATTTACTCTGTATATAACCCCATATTGTCCCTGTCCTGGGAGTGTCCGATATGGACAATATGGACAGTTCTTGACTCTGTATCGAACCCCATTCTCCCAGACCCTGGGAGATTCAGATGAAGAAATTGCCGCTGAACACGTACTCTGTATCTAACCCAGTGATGGAACTGCCCTGAGTGTGTTTGATGTGAACAGGATGGGGGAAGTGGGAGATTTGGTCAGTACCTAACGCCACGCTGCAAATGGCCTGGGAATGTGAAAAGCTGCGGGGTACAGGGAGGTTTACTCTGCATCTACCTGTCCTGGAGATTTAAGTGGGTGCAGTTTAAGTAAAGCTTTACTTTGGCTGGAAGCCTGTGCTCCCTCTGCCCTGGGAAAGTTTGCTGGCAACACTGTTTAACCTCTGCGATATGGATCCAATGAAGATTGATGGGAGACAGTGTAAATGGAATTGTCAGGGTCCAATTCCTTCACGTGCATGAGAGAAGGTCTCCAATTGGAATTGTGAGAAAAATTGATGCCCGTGGGACTGAAGGGTCAGTAACAGAAGGAATACGCCATTGGCTCTGAGACAGCAGACAGAATAGAGGGTAATGAGGGTTTCAGGATGGAGGCAGATACAGGTACATACAAAGGGATCTGAGACAGATTTTTTATACACAGAAAGTTTTGGGTGTGCGGAATGACTTACCAAAATCTGGTATACTCACAACATTGTTACCAGCGATGGAGAATTTGAGCTATGGGGAGAGGCTGAACAGGCTGGGGCTGTTTTCCCTGGAGAGTCGGACGCTGAGGGGTGACCTTATAGAGGTTTACAAAATTATGAGGAGCATGGAAAGGATAAATAGACAAAGTATTTTTCCTGGGGTCGGGGTGTCCAGAACTAGAGGGCATAGGTTTAGAGTGAGAGGGGAAAGATATAAAAGAGACCTAAGGGGCAACATGTTCACCCAGGAGGTGGTATGGAACGAGCTGCCAGAGGAAATGGTGGAGGCTGATACAAATGCAACATTTAAAAGGCATCTGGGCGGGTATATGAATAGGAAGGGTTTGGAGAGATACGGGCCAGCTGCTGGCAGATGGGGCTAGATTAGGTTGGGATATCTGGTCAGCATGGACGCGTTGGACGGAAGGGTCTGTTTCCATGCTGTACATCTCTATGACTCTATTTAAAAGGCATCTGGATGGGATGGAGACAGGGAGGGTTTGGAGGGTTAAGGGACAAATGTTGGCAAATATAGCTAGATTAATTTCGGTTATCTGGTCAGCAGGGATGACCTGGAATGGAGGGTCTGTTTCTGTGCTCGGCACCTCCGAAATCCTGATGAAGGACTTTTGCCCGAAACGTCGATTTTCTTGCTCATCGGATGCTGCTGGACCTCATGTGCTTTTCCAACACCACTCTGATCTAAGCTCTGAAATGCACTCTTTCAGAGTGCCATCAATCTCATAGCATGTGCTTCTCATGCAGGCGACTTATACTGCCTTCCGAAGGTACACAAAACCAAGATGTCCCATCCTATTCGGCAATGGGACCCGATGTGTGAACCTCACTGCCTATGTCAAATGCATCTTGAAAGCCATGAGGCAGGGTACCCCCAGCTTCTGCCACGACAGAAAATTGGGACACAGGCAGATTTCAACCTCACACCTTCAAGGCTGAATCTGAGCTGAGGGGCACCTATTGTTCAAGATTTACCTGAGAATTTAGCTATTTTTACATACGGTATACAAATGAAAGAAAAAAAATCTAACATGGTATTTCTAACAGTATACAGACAAAACAGACAATACACTTTTATTTTTAAATATGTCATTTCAGTTGCATCACCCCGTAATCTTCTACTATAAATTCTGTGTTGTATGATGTTACGCACCACAACCACCTGATGAAGGAACAGCGCTCCAAAAGCTTGTACTATCAAATAAACCTGTTGAACTATAACCTGATGTTGTGTGATTATTTAATTTTGTCCACCCCAGTCCAACACCGGCACCTCCAAATCTTTACTCCATATTGTTTACACTAACTCACACGCAGTTCAGGTCAGTTTAGCACAATGACCCTGTTCCTCTTTTTGTGAGGTTCCCTGTGTATATTAACAGAGTTAATGGGCCCCGAGAGGATGAATACATTCTCTTTATCCTCTCAGTTTATACAGTTGATCATATCAGTTTGAAGCCAGAGGAAGAGGAGATTGTCTTTTTCTGTACAATGTCAGTGCAGAACGTTCAGCCATAAACTGTCTTTGCAAAATTGGGGGTTGAATGCAGTTCTCACTGAGCAACATTAATACAGTAAAAACACAATTCCGAGTTACTGTTATCAATTGGTTAAGGAACTGGGATGAGAAAACCACTTGTGGTGTGATGCCATGGCACAGTTTGTTAACTTGCCTACATCATAAACAGCCCACCAAGATTTCACATCGTAGTGGTGCCTGTATATTTTACCAAGTGCATGGTTGTTTCAAAATCTCCCAAGTCAGTGTTGCTCATCAGTCAGCCATGCGTCCTGTTTGAGTATCAGCCTGTTTTGGTGATCCTGATCTGTTCCGTTTTAGTTCCTCCAATGGATATTGTTTCTTCCGAACTATTAATTCAATCTGGAGTTTCCTTCCTGTGTTTGACAAGAACTTCTGCTTCTACTCCTCCTTTATAACGCCTCGTTCATTTCCAGCTTGTTGGGAATAACGAGGTGAGCCAGGAGACAAGGCAGACTTGCCGGCGAATGTTGCAGTAATGGCGCAGACACCAAGAGCAGTTCACCCGAATTCTCTGCTGTCAACATTCATTCATTCCACACCAACAGGAAATACTTCATTGCACTCCTGTCGTTGTGGTTTGCACTGTGATTGCGGTTTCTTTTCTTGTGGATTATGAAGTCTACTTAGAACTGTGGGCGGCACGGTGGTACAGTGGTTAGCACTGCTGCCTCGCAGCGTCAGAGACCCGGGTTCAATTCCCGCCTCAGGCGACTGACTGTGTGGAGTTTGCACGTTCTCCCCGTGTCTGCGTGGGTTTCCTCCGGGTGCTCCGGTTTCCTCCCACAGTCACAAAGATGTGCAGGTCAGGTGAATTGGCAATGCTAAATTGCCCGTAGTGTTAGGTAAGGGGTAAATGTAGGGGGTATGGGTGGGTTACGCTTCGGCGGGTCGGTGTGGACTTGTTGGGCCGAAGGGCCTGTTTCCACACTGTAAGTAATCTAATCTATCTAACTCGAAAGGATCATAATATTTGGAGGAAGGAATGACTCCTCACCTCAGGCATAAGTGCCAGACACATTATTCGGAGAATGTGAGCCCAATCCCACACATGCTACCGAGGGGGCAGAAAGCCTGTTAGCTGGTCTACTCTCAATTTGTCTCCGAATGTCAGACTTTTCAAAGAGCAGAAATAGGAAATGAGGATTATGGGCAGGCCGAGATTCCGAGAATGTGAAAGAGGGTCAGGTGCATGCACAGAGAAAGAAAGAAATACGGAGACGCATATTGAGGGAGATACTGAAATAACCAATTCTCCAATCCACATGGCTGCTGACTGACAGAAACAAATATTCAAAAAAGGTAACTATTAAGCACAGCCTTTCACCAGCTCCGGGCAACGGAATGATTCTTACAGCCAACAAAGTCATTTGGAATTTTCTACATTCACGGTTGTAAGCTCATGAAAGATTTTGGTAAATATCCTGACAGGGAAAACTGATCATTTTACCGAAAATATAATACAGAAATGTCGAAGTAACCTCGCTCTGCCGATATGAAGCATTAACTCCGTTTCTCTACACTGTCGTACTGAGTTTTTCTATCAAATCTTACATGTTATCCTATAGTTGTCGGCTTTTTCTTTTCATTTGGATAAGGAATGCAACTTTAATTTCGAAAGGTTTACAATCCAAGTCGCTGACGTATTACCGTAGAATGTGAGCCAAGTTGTACAGTCTCCTGCCAGTTTCCAGTCAACCTCTCAGCAGCTCCATTCTCAAACTATCCCTAAACGTCAGGCTTTTCATAGAGTAGGAATGCGAAATGAGGGTTATTGGCAAAAAAGGGTCAAAGAATATGAAAAAGGGTGAGGTAGATACACAGAGATAAAGACAGAAAATTAGACACCCACCTTGAGGTAAACACTGAAAGAACCAATTCTCGGATCGACATGACTGCTAACTGGCAAAAAAAAAAAAGGATTTTGATAACTATCCTCATTCGACAGATAAACCTAACCATTATTCCGGCATTGTGGTCTAGAAATGAAGAACTAATCTGGTCCTGTCGTTGCGAATCAATGTCTCTGTTTCTCCCCACAGATGTGGCCAGGACTATTCAGTTTGCACGTCAATTCTTGTTTTTGGTTCAGATTTTCAACATCTGCATCTCGTGGTTTTCTGTTCAACTTTAAAACGGTTGCACAAAACCGATGTTCTGCCAGCTTTGGAAAAGTGGTCAGAAACATTCTTACCACGATGTGTGTGCAGAACAAAGCACGCATTCCTTGACAGGGAATAGAACCCGTGTCACGGCGGCGAGAGCGCCAAATGCTCACTACTAGACTGCAAGGGAAGGCAGAAGGCGCCCTTCCATTTATTCAGAATGAAAACACTTTTGCCTTTTCATTTCTGATCAGTCTTGCTGCAGGTTAGGTCCTCCTTGCCTTCGAGCTTCCACAGAGTGGGAAGAGACCGTTCGGCTCATCGTACATTGCAGCTCATCAGGCATCCATGTATACCCGTCCCAGTTTCTAGTATTGGCTCAAAAAGTTATTTGTACTGATATTTCCAGAGCAAATATCAACGCGATTCTCACTGTGAATTTAAACGACACGACAATGGGACTGAAGTCTAACATGGTCACACTGTGTTGTAACCACCTTGAGGAACTTAACCTCATTTTCACCCACAGCGGGAGACACACAGAACCATATCCCGAGAGGAACAGATGTCTCAGGATCATACCAGCTCCTTGTGCTTCACGTCCGCGCTCTGCTCCACACAACAGCTCCTCTGACAAAGGCAGCTTTAGGTTGAACACTCGCCAGTTTGACAGGCAATGAGAGATGTTGAGCTGAGGTGGAATTTAAAATGGACAATAGACCTAAATGCGCGGAAACAGGTCCTTCGGCCCACACTGTCCCTCCAGAGAGCTCAGCCCATTGGTATTTCATGTTACCACGTCCTGCCGCCTCCTGTGGTCCCACACGTCAATGCTCTATCTTTCTAATTCCACTTTTATTCGCCCTTCTTCATTCCCACTGTTTTGGGAATAACGAGGTGAGGCAGGAGACACTGCAAATATCCCAGCAATGTTGTGGTAATGGCACACACACTGCAAGATGATACCCCTCATTTTCTGCTGTCACCATTCATTCGTTCAATTGAAGCAAAGGCCTCACTTAAATCGTATAATTGGGGTGAAATTGATTCTGTTTGGTGGATTATGAATTATATTAAGAATTGTAAAAGCTCATGATATTTTGAGTGAAGAAATGTCACCTTACCGCAG
>NW_025215330.1:26399-31575 GCF_004010195.1 Chiloscyllium plagiosum
TCGGGCATTATCGGGTTTGTTTGATTCACAGTTTGCAAAAGCGTTAAATTGTGGTGCATGGTGGGTCTGGGTGTGTCATCCTGGTAGATGGAACGGACATTTATTTAAAACCAAGAACAGGGTGTGTCATCTGGTAGATGGAACGGACATTTATTTAAAACGAAGAACAGGAATTGCAAGAGAAACTCAGCAGATCTTACAGCATCTATGCAGAGAAAATCAGAGACAACATTTCAAAACTTCATCAGAATTCGGTAATCTACCACAGGTTCTGACAAACCCGTTTGATTCGACAGTAGTTTCTGTTTTTGCTTCAGATTCCCAGAATCCACAGATCTTTACATTAACCATTAAAGCAATGCAGAAACTTCTTTGTGGATCTTCACACGAAAGGATTCCGTTTGGAGAACATTTTCATGACCCCACTAGACACACGAAACTGTGCAGCATCCAAAACAGATGCAGCAAGAAAAACCATCACTGTCGCCCTGGGGGCTCTTGAACCAGGAACCTTGCAGTTAACAGTCGAATGCGCTGAAACTTCTCACCTAACACCTTGCACGGTCCTCTAAAGCAGGCTGTGACTGACCTCCCACTTCAGTCTGCCCTTCCCAGAACGCTAACTGTCCTCTCTCAGTTTTACTTTGCCAGAATATAGACTGAGACATTCATTCTGGCGACATGGGAACAGTCTGATCCCACCCACTACAGACACACCCAAGGCACTGGGAACGAGCTGTCCTCCAAACTGGACCATCTCCCTTCGAGCATCCCAGTTTCTTGTGTGGTCCCGAGTTATTTCATTGATTTAGAGTCCAGATGAGATTTGTATTCCTCATGTACAGGGATGAGAATTTTTTCAATGTCTCCGATCATTCCATGTAGCTTCCTCTTAAAGAAGGGAAAGGTGACTTGACTGTTTCTGCTAAGCCCGACAGTTCGCCCTTCTTCATTCTCCTCTGCTTCCATTTCCCAAAGAGTTCCCGAAGTTTCACAAAGCTGGAAACTGTGGTATACGGGATGCGCATTTAACATTTGTGCACCTGCCAACAGACAATATTTTCCCAAAATCTCTTCACAATCCTCTGTCTTACACCATGTCCAGGGATGAGAAGTCCCGTTTTGTGGAGAGATTCCCGAGGCTGGTGAGTTTCTCTTTGGAGTAATGATGGTTAACCGGCAATTTCCTGCGGCTGTTTATAATGATGGGAGTGGGAACCGTGGGCATGCGCACTTTGACGAGCAGGAGCAAGTGTTGCCACTGACCAGAGGCAGTGAACAGAGGACTGGGATTAAAGGAAGCTAATGAAAAGCAGCACTTCTGCGCAGTACATTCAAAGAATACTGCAGAAGCTCGATTGGTCTGGCAGTGTCTGTGAAAAGAGAAACAGATATAACGGTTTGAGTCTGGTATATTTCTGATTAAGAACTCGAGCAGCTTATGTCTAATCAAATAACTGGCCTGGCCTGCTGACATGGGTTTTCTAAAGTTTGAGCGAGAATGCACCCCACCGGAAGTTGCTCAAGATGTAGGCGGCTGGATTCGACCTGCATGGGGAAACGTCAATGGACCACTAATCCATCGCCTTAATCACTCTGCCACGAATATCCTTACGTACAATCGGCTTCATGTTTCTTCTAGAATGGAGAGTTGTAACCTGAAACACCAGTATTTGGCTTGTCCTGTCCGCAGCATGACCCCAGTCTTCGCTGTCACCCTCTCTTGGTTCCGAACGGAGGAGGATGCTGGGAGATCAAGTTGAATGACACACACATTGATAAGAGGTAAAGTGGATGGGAAGGATCCATTTTCATGTGCTGAGAGATTCATAAACACAGCAGTGCACCGAGTGTCCTTGTGTTTGACTAGCACTTACACCGGCAGCTGAATTACAGCCATTGAAGTGCTCTTGAAGAAGACTCTCCATTGGCAAATCTAATGTGCAAAATCAGGTCTAATTGTTTAATCAGATGTCAAAATATGATTTTTTTTCAAATACTCACAGCGGGCAGTAGAAAGTGTAGATCTACCTTCAGGGGTTAATTCTGCTCTGATTTACACCCAGGATAATGTGGGACTAGAGGGCCTCATCACAGCGGAAGGGGTCAAACATTGAAGACTCTGATGGGGAGGATATTCCCTCTATGAGAGGGTAGCAAATCAGTGGAATTCTTTCCAACAGAGGGCCGTCAAGGCTAGGTATTTTCACGGCTGAGATAGACAGATATTTAGTCAATTCGCAATCAAGGGCCAGGGAGATAAGGTTGAGAAGCGGAGTTAAGGACTAAACAAATCAGCCGTGATCTCATTGTAAACTCGCCGACTTGATAGGCGAATATGCTTCCAACTGCTCTAATATTTTTGTTGTCACTTGGAAGATGCTAAACACCACTGTAAACGAAGGAACGCACAAAGTTAGGAAGAGATGACTGCAGTCAAACGGAGTCAAAATTATTTATTGCTAGGAAAATCAAACTGTCAACTTGCCAGATATCTTTGCTAACGTGGGCGGTAGAGCTGATCAAGGGAGCTGTTGTTTTGTGTGTTCTTGGATATGGAAAAATAAAGGTCAGTGACATTTGTTTTCTGGCAAAATACATGGCCTTTCCTGATGCTTGCAAAGAAAGAGATGGTTTCCAAGAAAAGACAGAGACTAAGTCACCTGTAAAGTAATCGATGACCAAGATATGACTCGCGTTGTTCTATGGGATATATGTGATTTATTGATTATTGTTCTCCAAACTTCCTTTACAATGGAACCGGGAGTGGGACCGGGGAAATTAAAACCACCCATGATTATTGCCATCTTTTATCACTCACACACAGTATTTATTTCTTGTACGTTTTATTTTGCATTGTGGTTACTGCGAGTGGGCTTGTAAATTGCATCTGCTGGTGAGTTATGTCCTCACTGTTCCTAATCTTTTCCAAAACACATTCTGCATCCTTATCTCCTGAATGAAGGTAATCTGCAACAAATGTATAAGTGTCACTAAAGCCTCGGCATTTCACACGCCTCTGTATGTCATCTGCCAATATTAGTTCATACTTTACTGTGTTGCAATTGTCCATAATAAGATTAAAAATACAAAGTAGAAACAAGTGAACATGGGTTTCCAAGCACGTTATTGCAGCTAAACCGCAGATGACTGCCCACAATACGTTCATGGAAACACGCACCGAACCATCAGGCAACACAGAATAAATTCAGCACTATCAGGGACAGCACCAGAAACACAACAGAAATATGTCTCTGCGCTACTATGTTGGATGTATTTCTCAATGAGCAATCGAGAGTTACATGTGTTCCATCAGGAGTGACGTCACACCCGGAAGTAACCAGTGTCACAGACGGTCATGTGATCCAAGTTCCAAGCCCCGGAATCCGAGACACTCAGTGCCCTGTGGATAGCTACAAGGAACAGCCGTCCGTGTCGTTTATGGGTTAGTTGAACTTTATGAATGCAGCTCGCTAGTTGTCGCCCTGTTTCTCCTTTATAGTGTTTCATGCAGTCGCTGCGTGGAATCTTGAGGAGAAAGTGAGGTCTGCAGATGCTGGAGATCAAAGTTGAAACTTTATTGCTGGAACAGCACAGCAGGTCAGGCAGCATCCAGGGAACAGGAGATTCGATGTTTCGGGCACAGGCCCTTCTTCATTCCTGATAAAGTTTCAGCGTGGAATCTTGACAACTACGTTTGTACATGATGGGTATTGGGTGTTGTGTTCTGGTGAGGTTTGTCTGAGCGAGGGTGTCGGTTTATGTGCTGTTGTAAACCAGTGTGTTCAGAGGAGTCTGACTGTCAGTTCCCAGCAATTTATTTTAATAAAGGGGAGTATGCTTTTCAAATTGCCTGGTGGCATATCCTCGTTGCGAATTTTATGTGCCAGACATCTGGGAATGAAATCGTGGGGATATCCATTCTTGGCAAAGCAATTGTGTGGCAGTCATGGATTGTCACGACCAGGTGTCCCGAGTAGCAATCCGTACAGACGACAAGGTTTGTACAGGGCAGGGCAAACAGAAAGCAGCCAGTGAATTTCTAGAAGCAGGGCACTCATCTGCGGATTCCATCAATAAACAGATTCATCTGGACCCAGTCTGCAACCCCAAAAACCGGAAGAAGCGGGAATGAAACCAAATCAATTCCAACTGCCACAGGACAGCAGCGCTTCACAACACGCTCTGCAGCCCTGAGGATGTCACCCAGAAATGTGAGGAAAATGCTGCAAACCATCTTCCCAGCTCCGCCAAACATTCCAACAACAACTACAGGAGGCACACGGGCTCCACATCTTTCTGCTCCAAAACGCTTCTGCAGCAGAGTATTGTACCCTGAACCCCCGGGAGCAAGGTGAGGATGACAACCCTTACACGACCAGGAATTGCAGTGAGAGGGAGGGAAACAGCTTCCATTGTCGTATGGACAGCCACAAACACTCCCTTTGAAAAGTACTTTGTCCATATGAAAGTCTGTGCAGCAGTATAACCCGGGGCTCAAAGAGCCTGCGCTGGGGATTCATATTCCAGACAATTTACGGTTGGTCACCGTTTTCCCTGAAAGTGAGTGGAGATTGATATTTCATTGCTGGTGTGAAACCAGGTCCTACACTGAATCTGCTCGCCGGTTTTTGTTGCTGTGGTGAAACGGTGGGCACTCACGGTGTGAAACGTTGTTCTAGCTCTCTGGTTTCCTTCATTCCTGTCCTGGTCAGGGAGGCTGGGGATTGGTCCTCTCCATCAGAGGGAGGTACCAGCGCATTGTTGACCCAATTTAATCAAGAATGTCATTGGTCATCTTCACTTCCCATGGTTCATTGCTGTTCTGTTTTGTTGTATGTGACTTGAGCACTTTCTGGGACTTGACAATGCATTAAAGCTGCAGTATGTTTGGAAGCACGGTTTGGGAATTGTCTCGCTGCCATTTGTGTGAGCAGTACATGACATAGACGACTCGCACTACCTCAAAGTCAGCATGCCAGTGTGTCTGGCAATGGTTCCGCCTTTTCTGGTTTGCTTCTGTTCCACGCTAAGAGCTGTCAGTTTTTGGATTCGCTGGAGTGCTGAGGGGGTAACACAATTTGTGTGGTATTTTTCTTCAGGCCAAACTCCACCCTCCAGGAAAAATAGCCAAACGCGCTGAGTAACAAACAGCACGCGTTTTTTTTAGTAAATG
>NW_025215330.1:33716-42433 GCF_004010195.1 Chiloscyllium plagiosum
CTCACGATGGGCCCTTTCACTCCTTTAAAGAAATCCAGCTCTCTGCTCCACTTGCTGAATTGCAACCCAGTGCAGGGGTTGTTTTTGACACGTCGATCCGACTGTGTTTGATCACATGTCGGTTTCTGAGTGAAAGCTGTCTCCACTTTCCTGGAAGTGCCAGAGACAAGTTTATCAGTGCAGCCGAATATACGATGAATGGTGTCCCTTTCAAAACGTCAGGTTCCACTCCAAACGTGCACCAAACAAAGTGCTCAGAGACACAGAACGCGAATGGCTACTTGTTGGGGGGGTCTGACAGTGACCGCTCAATGTCAAATGGTCCTGAACCAAAATGAAGTGATTCAGACCGTTCTGATGGAAACCGAAGGGAACGCTCCCTGAACGTTTCGCAATTCACACACGGAAAATGATTGTGTGCTCATGGGGGTTCACGGTAATGAACAGTTTATTATCAGTAACAGGGGTGGGGGTGGGGCAGGATTGTGAGGTTTCAGAGTTTGACAGAAGTGATCTGGGTGAACGGGTAACTCAAACACCCCCAGAGCATGGGAGATCTGATTGGTCCAGGATCACTCCCATCTTCTGTTTCGGAACCAACAAATGAAATTGCTGGAAAATCTCAGTAGGTCTGCTCACATTTTGGAAAGGAAGAGAGTTAAGACTTCGGGACTAGTGACATTTCTTTTTGCATGTTCATGTCTCTCTGTATTTGTGCACTCTTCCTTTTTATTGACTATCTTCTGACTTCCAACTTTATACTCAGCTTCTCTTTTCTTTTTTTTCCTCTCCAACCATTTTCCCAGTTTTTAAATTTGTATCAGATCTGTCCCATCTCTCACTTTGCCCATTTGTGACCGGAGAAGTTGGAAATGAACAATTAACTCTGTTTCTAATTCCTTAGATACCAGATGCCCAGAGACCGGAAGGTATAGGATGACTATTAGAGCTTTCAGCCCATAGTCTGCTCGGTCATTCAATCATGGCTAATACCGCTCTCAATCCCATTCTCCAGTCTTGTCCCTGTAACACTCATTCCCCCTGAATTTAGGACCCAGTCTTTTTTTCCCAGACTGGGTCTGCATCCGCCCCAAACCCCTCCACATCTGCTGGCGGCTGTTACACCGTGTTTCTGGGTGATCGAGCTGAGTTTCATTCCCGCACGGCAAACCCAATCTGTTCGGAACAACGCAATCGACGCCGGGGGACAGCTCGATCACGTCTCTGGCCCCACTGTGTTTCTGCGGGCGAGCAGTTATCACCTTGACCTCCCATGGGAAGGATCAGTGCTTCATATATCCGGGCAGTAAGAACGATCGGCTTGTGTGTGAACATAGGTGAAGGTAATTGCTTTCTGACCTGGTCAGTAAATCTTACTCTGTATGTCTCTGCCCATTCCTGCCGTTGTCGTGAAAGGGAATGCAAGTCCAATTAATTGCTGTGTAAGATTTTATTCGATATACAATCTTCCTCAGTTTGAAGATACGTTGATGTTTCCAGCACAGATATTCACTATTTTGAAGAATGCAGTCGCCGTGCCCTGATACTTCTGACCACTTTTCCAATGCTTGCAGAACATCGGTTTTAAAGTTGAACAGAAAACTAAGATATGCAGATCTTGGAAATCTGAACCAAAAACAAGAATTGACGTGCAAACTGAATAGTCCTGGCAACATCTGTGGAGGGAAACAGAGACAATGATTCGCAACGACAGAACCAGATTATTTCTTCATTTCTAGACCACAATGCCGGGATAATGGTCAGTTTTATCTGTCGAATGAGGATAGTGATCAAAATCCTTTTTTTTTTTTGCCAGTTAGCAGCCATGTCGACCCGAGAATTGGTTCGTTCAGTGACTACCTCAAGATGGGTGTCTAATTTTCTGTCTATCTCTGTGTATCTACCTCACCCTTTTTATATTCTTTGACCATTTATTTTCCAATATCCCTCATTTCCCATTCCTACTCTATGAAAAGCCTGACGTTCAGGGATAGTTTGAGAATGGAGCTGCTGAGAGGTTTTCTGGAACATGGCAGAGGTCTGTAAAACTTAGCTCACATTCTACGGATAATACGTCTGCCACTTGGATGTGATACAAGGAGCCATTTCTTCCTCAAAATATTGTAACCCTTTCGAAATTAAAGTTGCATTCCTTATCGAATTGAAAAAAACCCTGCAACTATAGGAGAATATGGAAGTATTACTGATGCTGTAAAATGAATGAATGGCGACAGCAGAGAATGAGGGTGATCCACTCGTGGTTTCTGTGCCATTACCACAACATCCCACGGCCTTTCTGCAGTGTCTCCTGCCTCACCTCGTTATTCCCACCAAACTTGGAATGAAGGAGGGAGAATAAAAGTGGAGAAGAAGGAGTGCTTTTGGAACAGCGGCAAGAAACTCCAGGTTGGCGTATTGGTTAGGAAGAACAACATGCACTGCTGGAACTAAACCAGGAAAAAGGAGCGGGTTTGCCAAACCATAACAGGCTCGAACTCAAACAGGATGCTGAGTCGCTTCATCAGCAACACAACACTTAATAAAAGGGGAACCTACGAGCCTTCAATACAACAAGCGGGCGCAGCTGTGATTGGACCCTATGGTCAGCTGCTTACCAAGGAGGGGTTTTAAATAACTAAGCGACGTCCATATGTGCAGTTCCTCAACCATATGACCACAATAACTCAGAAATACATTTCTGTATCAATATTACTCAGTGTTAATATTACTCAGTGTCAATATTAATCAAACCCCGCTTTTGCAAAACCAGACATTTCACGATTGAACATTCTTCAATGCAAAGCCACATAAACTGGCAATCTTCTCTTGCATTGCTTTCAAACAGACAATTTTATCTGTTTAAACTAACAGGACAAAGGGGAAGTTGTTCATTCTCTTGGGACGTATTTAATACACTCAGAGCGAAGCTCACACGAAGAGGAACAGTGTCATTGCCATGAATTGACCAGGAATGGTGTGGGAGCCAATGTAAACAGTTTGCAGTAAAGGCTGACCCATTAGCAGTGACACTGAGCGTTGCACCACCAGATCCAGACTTACTTCCTGCTTCATGCCTCCCAGTCATCATTGTCATTCACGTCAATTTCACTTCCCTGCTCCACTTCTCAACTTATGACCGATCTCCTGCAGGTGTCCGATTGGAACCTGCTACTGTTAGAAACGCATTCCTGGGAGAAAGATATCACTCAATGGAATAGAACTCGCTGTCCATCCCTAAATCCCCCAGAGATGGAGCAGATAAGTTGCTTTTGTGAACCATTGAGCTCCTTCACACGGAGGTACAGCCATTATGCTGCAAGCGCGGGATTTTCTGAATTTACACCCAGAGACACTGAAGGAACACCAACATATTTCCAACTCAGGAAGGTGAGATGATTGGAGGGAGATTTGAAGGGGTCACTATCGTATCTGTCCGCTGTCATTGTCCTTCTACATGGTCCAAGCAATCACTGGGCTGATTCTGGAGGGATCCTGGTATGTCTTCTGTGTGGTACGGGGAATGCGTTTTCATTCAGACAATTCACATTAAGAAAATTTATCTTTCATTCCCTGAATGGGAACTGTATCCATGTCTGGACGATCCAAACTTTGACTCCTCAGCACGGGCCCCCGGTAATGCTGACAGTATCCAAAGCGACGTGAATTGGACACACCCTTGTGCCTGTCCATCCCTTCATAACCACCTTAGGCCACAAGGTTTCTCTCTTCAATTTTGCAAACGCTTCATATTATCGCC
Source organism: Chiloscyllium plagiosum (assembly GCF_004010195.1). Classification (NCBI taxonomy): domain Eukaryota; kingdom Metazoa; phylum Chordata; class Chondrichthyes; order Orectolobiformes; family Hemiscylliidae; genus Chiloscyllium; species Chiloscyllium plagiosum. Next base: position 37,474 of record NW_025215330.1, read on the forward strand.
TTGGGTTTCAAAATAAAGAAAGCAGAGCTGTGGTAATCTGATGATGGTCAGTAGGTATAATGCTGGAATGCACAGAACAGGTTGACGCGGGCAGAGATTGTAGTGAAGGGGTTCCACCAATAAAAGGCGCTGTTCATCTCGTCTGATTCTCCCTCCCGGGAGTCAAATCAACAGAGGTTTCTCGGTGGACTGGTTCAGGATCTTGACTGGAAGAGGCCATGACGCAAGGTATGAAAAGATATTTCACTGTAGCGGATCAAAAAATCGCGGAGTGACTGTGAATAAAATGATGGCAACTTCCAGCAGAGGCGCAGGCGACCCGGAAGCAGGTATCTGAGGGCAAATATGTTTCCTTGGCCATTGAAAGACATTGCTTCACGAAGTGGGACATCCGATGTGGAGCAGTGACGATAATTATTTTTACTGATTGTTCACCTTGTGAATACTGTTTCCCCCGATGTCCATGTTTCCATTTCATATCGACTACCTGTCGTACCTCCGGCTGCCGTTGGCCCAGTGACATAATGGTAATGCCCCTGACTTTTGGAGGTTCGAATCCTTCCTGATTTGTGTGCAATGTGCTGCAGGGATTGGATCAGTGGGTCCCGAATTTGGGAGTATTGCACCTCAATGTGCGACAGATTTTGAGGAGCTGCAGACTTTGGATCAGTGTGTTTTTCAAATTTGAGGCAATTGTTCATTTTAAATTCCAGCTCATCGCAACGTCTCTCATCATCTGTAAAACTGGCTTTAGTTGCACTTAAACTGCCTTTTGTCGGAGAAACTTGCCTGTGTGCGTGTGTGTGTGTGTGGCGGGGGTCTTAAGTAGGTGGAGAGCGGAACTGAAGCACAAGGAGCTGGTATCATTCCGAAAGCTCTGCCCACCTTCCCCCGCCCCACCCCCTCCCCACCTCCGGGCATGTGTGTCTGTGACTCACTCTATGGGTGAAAATGTGAATGGGTTGCTTGAGGGAATTTCACTTCAGTATGACGGTGTATAACTCACTCCCATTGTTGTCTCGTTTAAGAGCACAGGGATAATCTTTTCTGAATTTTGCGCTGAAAACATCAGAACACACAAGGTATCGTGCCAAACCTGGACATTGGATCGAAAACAAATGGCTATCTGATGAGCCATACTGCACGATGGGCCGAATGGTATTTTCCTATTGTATAAGAAACAACCTCGAAGACAATGAGAAACTAATGTGCAGCGAAAATGAACCAAAATGAAATACATAAGTGGTTTAATTGAGAATAAATGCGACAGCTTCTGTCGCCTTCCCTTTTAATCTCACGGTTAGGAGTTGGTGCACTCTCTGAAGGGGAAAGGGTGATTCCTGGTCAGGGAATGGGCGATGTGTTCGGCAAAGGTATCTTGCTAACAGTATTTCTGACTGATTTTCTGAAGCCGGCAGGTCATTGGTTTTGTCTCAAACGTTGTTAAGAATAACATGAAACAAAGAACTGCAGATGTTTGAAATCTGAACCAAACCCAAGATTTGATAGAAAAACTCAGTAGGACAGTGGAGAGAAACAGAGTTAATGCTTCATATTGGCAGAGCGAGGTTACTTCGACATTTCTGTATTATATTTTTGGTTAAATGATTAGTTTTCCCTGTCAGGATATTTACCAAAATCTTTCGTTAGCTTACAACCGTCAATGTTGAAAATTCAAAATGACTTTGTTGGCTGTAAGAATCCTTTCGTTGCCCGGAGCTGGTGAAAGGTTGTGTTTAATAGTTCCCTTTTGTTAGTATTTGTTTCTGTCAGTCAGCAGCCATGTCGATTGGAGAATTGGTTCTTTCAGGATATCACTCAACATGTGTCTCCATATTTCTTTCTTTCTCTGTGCATGCACCTGACCCTTTTTCACATTCTCGGACTCTCAGTCTGCCCATATTCCTCATTTCCCATTTCTGCTCTTTGAAAAGGCAGACATTCGGAGACAAATTGAGAGTGGACCAGCTAACAAGCTTTCTGCCCCCTCGGCAGCATGTGTAGGATTGGGCTCACATTCTCTGAATAATGTGTATGGCACTTAGGCCTGAGGTGAGGAGTCATTCCTTCCTCCAAACATTATGATCCTTTCGAGTTCTAAACAGACTTCATAATCCACAAGAAAAGAAACCGCAATCACATTGCAAACCACAACGACAGGAGTGCAACGAAGTATTTCCTGTTGGCGTGGAATGAATGAATGTTGACAGCAGAGAATTAGGGTGAACAGCTCTTGGTGTCTGCGCCATTACTGCAACATTCGCCGGCAAGTCTGCCTTGTCTCCTGGCACACCTGGTTATTCCCAACAAACTGGACATGAACGAGGCGTATTAAGGGAGGAGTAGAAGCATAAGTTCTTGTCAAACACAGGAAATAAACTCCAGATTGAATTAATAGTTCGGAAGAAACAATATCCACTGGAGGAACTAAACCAGGGAACAGACGAGGGTCACCAAACCAGGCTGATACTCAAACAGGACGCATGGTTGACTGATGAGCAACACTGACGTGGGAGATTTTGAAAAAATACATGCATTTGGTAAAATACACAGGCACCACTACGATGTGAAATCTTGTTGGGCTGTTTATGATGTAGGCAAGTTAACAAACTGAGCCAAGGCACCACACCACAAGTGTTTTTCTCATCCCAGTTCCTTCACCAATTGATAACAGTAACTCGGAATTATGTGTTTGCTGTATTTATGTTGCTCAGTGAGAATTGCATTCAACCCCCACTTTTGCAAAGATAGTTTATGGCTGAACATTCTGCACTAACATTGTCCAGAAAAAGACAATCTCCTCTTCCATTCGCTTCAAACTGATATGTTCAACTGTTTAAACTGAGAGGATAAAGAGAATGTATTCATCCTCTCGGGGCCCATTAACCCTGTTAATATACACAGGGAACCTCACAAAAAGAGGAACAGTGTCATTGTGCTAAACTGACCTGAACTGCGTGTGAGTTAGTGTAAACAATATGGAGTAAAGATTTGGAGGTACCGGTGTTGAACTGGAGTGGACAAAATTAAATAATCACACAACATCAGGTTATAGTCCAACAGGTTTAGTTGATAGGAACAGCTTTTGGAGCGCTGTTCCTTCATTAGGTGGTTGTGGAGCATAATATCATACGACACAGAATTTATAGCAAAAACATTACAGGGTATGCCACTGCAATTACATATTTAAAAATAAAAGTGTATTGTCTGTTCAATCTGTATAATTTTAGAAATACCATATTAGATTTTGTTCTTTCATATGTAAACTGTATGTAAAAATAGCTAAATTCTCAGGGAAATCTTTTACAAGAGGTGCCCCTCAGCTCAGATTCATTCTTGAAGGTATGAGGTTGAAATCTGCCCGTGTCCCAATGTTCTGCCGTGGCAGAAGCTGGGGGTACCCTGCCTCATGGCTTTCAAGATGCATTTGACACAAGCAGTGAGGTTCACACACCGGGTCCCATTGCCTAATATGATGGGACACCCTGGTGTGTTGGCTTTGTGTACCTTCTGAAGGCAGTAGAAGGCGCCTGCATGAGAAGTGCATGATATGAGATTGATGGAACTCTGAAAGAGTGCATTTCAGAAGTGATATCAGAGTAGTGCTGGAAAAGCACAGCAGGTCAGGCAGCATCCTAGGTGCAGGAAAATCGATGTTTCGTGCAAAAGTCCTTCATCAGGAATTCGGAGGTGCCGAGCACAGAAACAGACCCTCCATTCCAGCTCGGCCCTGCTGACCAGAAAACCGAAATTAATCTAGTTATATTTGCCAAAATTTGTCCCTTACCCCTCCAAACCCTCCCTGTCTCCATCCCATACAGATGCCTTTTAAATAGAGTCATAGAGATGTACAGCATGGAAACAGACCCTTCGGTCCAACCTGTCCATGCCGACCACATATCCCAACCCAATCTAGTCCCACCTGCCAGCACCCGGCCCGTATTCCTCCAAACCCTTCCCATTCATATACCCATCCAGATGCCTTTTAAATGTTGCAATTGTACCAGCCTCCACCACTTCCTCTGGCAGTTTTTTCCATACACGTTAGACCCCGTGGGTGAAAACGTTGCCCCTTCGGTCCCTTTATATCTTTCCCCTCTCACCCTAAACCTTTGCCCTCTGGTTCTGGACACCCCGACCCCAGGACAAAGACTTTGCCTATTTACCCTATCCATGCCCCTCATAATCTTGTAAACCTCTATAAGGTCACCCCTCAGCCTCCGACATTCAAGGGAAAACAGCCTCGGGCTGTTCAGCCTCTCCCTGTAGATCAGATCCTCCAAACCAGCCAACAATGTTGTTAGTATACCAGAGTTTGGCAAATCATTGCGCACACCCAAAACTTTCTGTGAATAAAAGGTGTGTCTCAGATCCCTTTGTGTGTACCGGTATCTGCCTCCAGCCTGAAACACTCATTACCCTTTATCCTGTCTGCTGTCTATGAGCCAATGGCGTAATCATTTTCTTTTAAAAACAGTGAAAGGGAGGGACACTCCTGTTAATTTTTCTTTCCGGGCATGGACGTATCCCCTATTTTTTTTTTTTTTGGTTTTTAACACCACACTACCACCTAAGTGCGGTAGTGCTTGTTTTTTCCCCAGCACCCATGGTGTGTGTGTGTGCAGGTGTGAGACACAGTGAAAGACACAAAGTGCAAGAATCCTTATTCAAATTCCACCACCAGGAAGATAGGAAAACACCCGGGTGGCCAGTGACAAACACTGCCCTTCACCTCAAAGGGCAGTGCTGTGTGATCAAAACAGTGAAAGGGAGGGTACGGACTAAATCAAAATAGAGTTGGAGGGAGAAATGATGCACTCCACTCCCTGCGGCGCCCACCTCTCCCTGAACAACTCCAGGGTGTTGGTCGACACCGCGTGCTCCTTCTCCAAGGACACCCGGGCCCGTATCCCTATTTATTTATTTTCTTTTTCCACCTAAGTGCAGTAGTGCTTATTTT
>NW_025215330.1:44820-51827 GCF_004010195.1 Chiloscyllium plagiosum
GTTGTCGTGTATCCTCCGGCCCGGGACCGTGTAGGACTGGTCCGGGTGGATCATGTGGGCCAGCACGGAGGCCAGGCGAGAAGACAACACCCTGGCACAGATTTTGTAATCCGTGCTGAGGAGGGAGACCGGACGCCAGTTCTTTAAGGAACGAAGGTCCCCCTTCTTTGGCAGCAGGACGATGACTGCCCTGCGCCAAGAAAGGGGCAGCAGTCCGGCATTTAGGCACTCCCCCAGGACCTGTGCGTAGTCGCTCCCCAGGACGTCCCAGAACGCCCTGAAGAACTCCACAGTCAGCCCGTCCAGCCCCGGGGTTTTGCCCCTCGAGAGCCGGTCGAGGGCGTCGGTCAGCTCCTCTAAGGTGACGGGAGCGTCGAGCCTTCCGGCATCCTCCGGGCTGAGCTGCGGCAGGTCCTCCCACAGCAATGGCATATTCATTCTGTTCCTGACCCTTCAGTCCCACGGGCATCAATTTTTTCAACATTCCAATTTCAGACCTTCTCTCATCCAGGTGAAGGAATTGGACCCTGACAATTCCATTTACACTGTCTCTCATCAATCTTCATAGGATCCATATCGCAGAGGTTAATCAGTGTTCCCAGCAAACTTTCCCAGGGCAGAGGGAGCACAGGTTTTCAGACAAAGTAAAGCTTTATTTAAACTGCACCCACTTAACTCTCCAGGGCAGGTAGAGAAAACAGTTCGATGCAGAGTAAAACTCCCTGTACACTGCAGCGTTTCACATTGCCAGGCCATGTTCAGTGTGGCGTTAGGTACTGATCAAATCTCCCACTTTCCCCATCCTGTTCACGTCAAACACACTCAGGGCAGTTTCATCACTGGGTTAGATACAAATTTCTCCACCTGAATTTCCCAGAGTCTGGGGAGAATGGGGTTCGATACAGAGTCAAGATCTGTCCATATTGTCCACATCGGACACTCCCAGGACAGGGACGACATGGGGCTATATACAGAGTAAATCTCCCTCCATACTGCCCACGTCAAATACTCCCAGGACAGGTATAACATGGGGCTAGATACAGAGTAAAGACCCATCTGCACTGTACATCTCAAACACTCACAGGATAGGGACAGCACGGCGTGAGGTACAAAGTAAGGCAGCATTGTAGACAGTGCAAATGGTACCTTAACATTACAAAGGGATATTGATAGACTGGGTAAATGGGCAAAGCTGCATCAGTTGTTCAGGTTAAATCAGTGATAGATACATTTTTGTTCAGTGAAGACATTGAGGGATATAGGCCAAAGGAAGGAATGTGGAGTTAAGCCAAATATAAGTCATGATGCCATTGACTGATGCAACAGAGTCGAGGGGCTGAATGGCCTCCTCCTGTTCCTATGTTACAAATTGTCCCCATCAAACACTCTCAGGGCAGGAACAGGATGGGGTTAGATACACAATGAAGCTGCCTTTTACTGGACCCCCATCAACTATTCCAAGGGCAGGGCCAGCACAGAGTTAGATAAAGAGTCAAGCTCACTCTCTCTCCCCGCACTGTCCGGATCAACCACTCCCGGGTTTGTTTAATATTTGAAAATGCTCATTTTATTCTGTCATTCCTTGCCCCTCAATAACTCTGTTTGTGTGTGCGTGTGTTTGTCTCTGGGAGAGAGGGGGAGAGAGAGATAGGGAGTGACCAGGGACCTGCATTCGTGGGTCAGGTCCCCTTGTACTCCAGTATTACACCTTATCTTCTGGATCCGTGTACAGAAATCACAGAAAGCTAACGTGATGGTGTCATCAAATATTAGGATGGTTTTCCAATTATTACCAGGACATGGGACTAGGGAAGTGAGGAAGCCTTGCTGTGTCTGCAGACTTAGTTTGCAGGGGCAGTGAGTGATCAGGAAGGCAAAGGGATTATTGTTGTCATTCGTTCATGGGATGTGAGCATCACTGGCTGGGCCCAGCATTTATCCCTCATTCCCACCAGCCCTTGAGGAGGTGGGAAGGAGCTGCCTTATTGAACCGCTGCACTCCATCAAATTAATGTTTCTGGAGAAACAGAATGCAGCGAAAATTAAACTCCAGCTTTCTCTGTTCCTGCTCCCAATTTAATATTCAACCGTTTAGTTTATACTGAGTTAGAGACTGGAATTTTATCGATGGTCTCAGCGAGATTATGTATTTCAGAACACAACAGGGAGTGAGTTTCAGTCTGAAATCTAACTGAGGGATTTGGGCTACTTTCTATACAGAGTCGCAGGTACCAGTGAGTGAGTTACAGGTCGGGGTACAGTGTGGGTCACATATTGCCTAACCAATACGGGGGAGCGAATCTAATTGAGGAGGTTGGGCTTTTTATATATCGAATCACAGATACTTGAGAGTGATGCACAGGCTGGAATGTGATCGAAGGATTCGAGGAGGTTTATACATATAATAACAAATAACAAAGGAATGATTTACTGATTGGAATCTTATAGAGATGATCGAGGGATTCATATTTAGAATAGCAGATAAATGAAAGTTAGTTACACATTGGAATTTTATCGTGGTGTTTGGGGTGTTCATTTATAGAATAACAAATACTCATGAATGTCATACAGACTGGAATGTAATCAAGGGGATTGGGGGGCTTTATATGTGGAATAACTGAAAACCCAATACTGTCTCTCATGCACAATCACACTATTTTTCTCTCTCATGTAGAATCTCATCATCTGTCTCATACATAATCCCAGTTTCTCACCCACTCTCATACACCGTTTCACCATGTTTCCCTCTCATTTACAACCTATTTCTCTCTCACATGCTCAGTCTCACAGTCTCTCTGTCAAACACAATCTCACTCTCTCTCCCATACCCAATCTACACCAGTAAGTTCCCGGCAGACATTTCATGTAAGCACAGCACTGGTATGGACTTTACAAAGAGACGAGCAACATCAGTACAGTTTGTTACTTGCCTATTTCTCTCTCTCTCTCTCTCTGTGTTTCTGACCTGACTGCAAGCGAGCATGTCTGTGTGTGTGTTCATCTGAGTGAAAGGTTTGAGTGTCAATGATTTTATGATGGAATTCCTAACTCTCCCTCACATACAGACACAATCTCACACATGAGCTGACACCTACACACGCACTAACACATACGTTAACAAACAGTAACAAAGAAACACACACATACATGCTCATACACTCACACGCTCTCATACACACACGTTTTCACACAACCACACACATGCACACTTACGGTCTTTTACTCGTTCTCACTCACTCTTCCACTCAGTATGGGTTCAGGAGGTATATGTATCAAATAACAGATAGCCGGAAGTGGGTAACAACATGGAACCTAATTGAAGGTTCCGTGGGGAATTACACAGAGAGTAACAGGGAAAGGGGATTGAGTACAGACAGGAATCTAATTGAGTTCTGGACGATTTATGTATGGAATAACATAGAGTTCATAAAAGAGTTACAGACAAGAATCTAATCGGTGTTGGGGTGGGGAGTGGGGTGGTGGTGGTGATGTGGGGTTCGGGAGTAGACGTTGTATACATAATGGCAGATACCTGGGTGTGAGTGACAGACTTGAATCTAATCGAGCTTTGGGGGTTGATTCATCCACCCAGTAACTGATGCCTGGGAATGAGTTGCAGGCAGGAATCTAATCAAGTGTATCCGGCAGGTTAAACACAGAGTGTCAGGTACCCAGGACTGTGTTACAGACTGGAATCGAATTGAATAGTTCAATGTGGTTTTTATACAGAGTAACAGTTATTCAGGAGTGAGTTATCGAGATGATATAAATTATAGAGCCATACAGCATGGAAACAGGTCCTTCGATCCAACTGGTCCATGCTGACCCGTTTTTCTGCACTGTGCTGACCCCATTTGCACCATTTGGGGTGTTTCAGAACTGGAAGCACAGACTTATGGAAATGAGGTACACATTGGAATCTAATTGGCTCATGGTAGTTTTCCTGCATAATAAAAAATGACAAATCAAAATCTGACTGAGGGTTTGTGGTGGTTTATGTCGAGAGTCATAGATAAATGGAAATCAGTAACAGATTGGAATTCTATCACGGGGTGCGGGTGGTTTATATTCAGAATAACAGATAAACAAGTGTGAGTTGCAGATTGGAATCGAATTGATGGTTCAGGAGGTTTATTTATAAAAAGTACAGACATCCAAGTGTGAGTTCCAAACTGGAATCTACTTGTGGGCTTTGAGGAGGGTTATATGTAGAATAACTGATACCCGGGAGTTACTTACAGGCTGGAACCTATTCAAGGGTTTGAGATGGTCTACGTAAATAGCCACAGATACCTGGGGATGAGTGACATATTGGAATCCTATTGAGGAATTCAGGGTGGTTTGTATATAGAATAACAGAAACCCATGTTTGAGTTACAGTTTGGAATGTAATTGAGGGTTCTGTGGTGATTTGTGCAAAAAATAAGAGAGACCCGAGAATGAGTTACAGACTGGAATTAGTCAAAGGGCTGGTTTATACACAGAATACTAGAAACGCGAGAATGTGTTATAGACTGGAATAGAATTGAGGGGAGTGGGTTATTTATATGCAGAACAACCGGATATGAGAGGGGAGAAATCAAGGGATTTAAACATTGACTCGGCAGAAATAACTTGGAAAGGGAATTGGAGAGGAGTAATTCACAGGAAGTTAACCTGCTCGTTCCACCAACAAATGATGTGTTCCCTATTTTACCAGGAATCCGTGTGGGACAGTGAGGAAAAGGTACCAGAGTATTGTTAGTCTACACTGAGACATTTTAATTGATCTGTGATCAGTTTCCTTTTATAGTCATAGAGTCATAGAGATGTACAGCATGGAAACAGACCTTTCGGTCCTACCTATCCATGCCGACTATTATGTCTTGAAGTCATAAACTTCACTACTTTCAGGTGACTCCCGACTTGCCTACTTTGAACACCGCCCCCCTCTGTTTTCCCCATTCACTGAAGATATTAATATCCTTTTATAATGGGGCCGAAGTGAGAACTGCAGACGCTGGAGGTTGAAGTCAAGGGATTCCGATGAAGGGCTTTTGCCCGAAACGTCGATTTTCCTGCTCCTCGGATACTGCCTGAGCTGCTGTGTTTTTCCAGCACCACAATCTCGACTCCTTTTAAAATGACACTGCCATGCTGGTTACAGTGCTGTCTATCTCGCACTGTCTTATTAACCTTCAATCATGTGTAATTACAATGACACCACCAAACACACAACGTTACATCCAACACTTTTGTTTATTTGCAGATGCAGTATTTTCTTTCATTTGGAGACAACACACAATTTGAACTCCCAGCAGGCCAGAGTGGGATTTGATAAACACTTGATTTAGGGATGGGGCCTAACCACACAGGATTCAGACATGGAAACGGCTTTTGACACATGCCCCTCTCCCTTGCTGACAGAATTCCAGAGCCAAATGAGTCAGTCAAGCATGTTAGGTGTGTTCCCGGCAGCCAGTTTGTGTTAGCAGAGCACTGACGTTGACTTTATAAATGTGGAAATGCAATAGAGACGGAAAATATAATTACAGTTTGAAAATATTGAACATTGGTCCCACATTAACATGTCAGATTCTCTGGGTTTTTTTATTCATTTGTGGGAATTGGCCGTCTCTGGCTGGGCCAGCCTTGATAGCCCATCCATATTTGCCCTTGAGAAGGTAATTTCGAGCTGCCTTCTTGATTCGCTGCAGTCCACTTGCTGTGGGGTCACCCACAATCCCGATAGGGAGGGATTTCCAGCAGTTTGACACAACAACTGTGAAGGAATACCAGTATATTTCCAAGTGAGGGTGGTGAGTGGCTTGGTGGGTAACTTGCAGCTGGTGGAGTTCCCAAGTAGCTGCTGCCCTTGTCACAGAGTCATAGAGATGTACAGCAAGAAAACAGACTCTTCAGTTCTACTCGTCCATGCCGACCAGATATCACAACCCAATCTCTTCCCACCTGCCATCACCTGGTCCATATCCCTCCAAACCCTTCATATTCATATACCCATCCAGATGCCTTTTAAATGTTGCAATTGTACCAGCCTCCACCACCTACTCTGGCAGCTCATTCCATCTCACCCGAAAACTATGCCCTCTAGTTCCGACATTCCTATTTCAAGGAAGAGACTTTGTTTATTTATCCTATGCATGCCCCTCATGATTTTATAAATCTCTATAAGGTCACCCCTCAGCCTCAGGCCTGCAGTGAAAACAGCTCCAGCCTATTTAACCTCTCTTCCTATCGCTCAAATCCTCCACCCCTAACAACCTGCTTGAAAATCTTTTCTGAACACTTTCAAATTTCACACCATCTTTCCAATAGGAAGGAGACCAAAACAGCACGCAATATTCCAACAGTGGCCTAACCAATGTCCTGTACAGCCACAACATGACCGCCCAACTCCTCTACTCAAGACTCTATCCAATAAAGGAAAGTATACCAAGCGCCTTGTTCACTATCCTATCTACCTGTTCCTCCACCTTCAACGAGCTATGAACCTGCACTCCAAGGTCCCTTTGTTCAGCAACACTCCCCAGCATCTTACCATTAAATGTATAAGTCCTGCTAAGATTTGCTTTCCCAAAATGCTGCACCTCACATTTATCTAAATTAATCTCCATCTGCCACTTCTCAGCCCACTGGCACATCTGATCAATATCATGTTGTAATCTGAGGTAACCTTATTTGCTGTCCACTATACGTCCATTTCTGCTGCCATCTGCAAACTTACTAACTGTACCTCTCATGCTCACATCCAAATCATTTTTGTAATGACGAAAAGTAGTGGACCCAGCACTGATCTTGCGGCACTCCACTGGTCACAGAACTCCAGACTGAAATAACAGCCCTCCACCACCATTCTCTGTTTTCTACCTTTGAGCCAGGTCTGTATCCAAATGAACTAATTCTTCCTGCATTCCATGAGATCTAACCTTGCTAACCAGTGTCCCATTGGGCATCCTTGTGGAATGCCTTGCTGAAGTCCGTATAGTTCATAACTACTGCTCTGCCCT
>NW_025215330.1:51836-67959 GCF_004010195.1 Chiloscyllium plagiosum
GTGTCTGGAAGAACTCAGTGAGGAGAGCGTTAGCCCCTCCGATCTAAGCGGGTTCACGCATCCTTCAGGCACATCGTTGATTGGCCTTCACTGAAACAACCCCGAAACGCCGTGTGGCTGCTTTCCATGCTGTCATCTGTCTCCAAGTCCCTGGCTCTATCTGACAGTGTGTTCAACAAGGGTAACTGACAGGTTACATTGAGCATGGTGAAATTGGAGAATCATTCCAAGGAACAACTAAATGGAAGAATTCGGCAAGGGCTTATCGAAATAAGAGAATTTGGAACAGGACATCCGATAATGGCAAATTGGTGCATTGAGCACCAAATTGGAGAATTTCAGTTTAGCAGTAAATGGGAGAATTGGAGCAGTGTAGCACTAAATGGGAGAATTGGGACAGGAAAATACTTAATGTGGGAATGAGAGTAGGGCACCCCTAAATTGGGCGAGGGCATCAATCAGTATGAGGATTGGTGTAAGGCAAAACTGAACAGAGAACTTGTCCAGGACGTCAGTAATTGAGGGAAATGGTGCTGAGCAACAATGAATTGGAGAATGGTGCGGGCCATCAGTAAATGAGGGACCTGATACACCATGGAGCTAAATTACAGAATGGGTGCATGGCAACAGTAAATGGGAGAATTAAAGTACGGCACCCTTCAATGGTAGAATCCGGCTCAGGCATCAGTAAATGGAAGAATTAGTACAAGGATATGAGTAAATGGGAGATTTGGTGGAAATCAAAAAATGGGAGACTTTTACAAAGTGCTGTTACATTAGAAAATTGGTTGGAGTGCCAATATATTAGAAAATTGGAGCAGAGCATGCCTAAATTGGGGAATAGGGTCCGGGGAATCAATAAAAAGAAGAAATGTTGCAAGCATCGGTAAATTGGAGATTCAGTTCAGTGCATTACGAAATGGAAAAAAAAAACAGGGCATCCGTGCTTGGAAGATGTGTATCAGGAAACAATTAAATGGAAGGAATTGATGCAGGGCGACAATAATTGGAGAATTTATGCAGGTGCCAATAAATTCTAAGTGTGAGGACTGTGGCAGGATAACATGCAATGGGTGAGTTTGTGAAATTCCCGAATTAGTGCAGGATTGCTAAATGGAAGAATTGGTGCAGGGAAGCGGGGCACTAATTACAGCCTTAGAGATGTACAGCACGTGAACAACCCCATTGAGTCCGACTTGTCCACGCCTAAATTTAAGAATTCTGGCAGCTCTCCACTAAATTGGAGAAACATTGCAAGAAACTACTAAGTGGAAAAAAAATGGGAAATGGATTAACGAAATGTGTGAATTTGCAACAGCGCATCAAATAATGGGTGAATAAGTGCAGTTCAGCACGAAATGGGTGAGTTATGCTGTGTCGCACTAAATGGGAGAATTGGGGCAGGACAATACCTTTTGAGAGATTTAGAGCAGGTCACCCCTAAATTGGGCGAGGGCATCAGTCAATATGAGGATTGGTGTCAGGCAAAACTGTATGGAGAACTGGTTCAGGGCGTCAGTAATTTGGGGAAATGGGGCTAAGCAACACTGAATTGGAGAATTGGAAAATTGGAGCAGAGCATGTCAAAATTAGTGAACAGGGGGCAGGGAATCAATAAAAAGATGAAATGTTGCCAGAATTGGAAAATTGGAGATTCAGTTCAGTGCATCAGAAAATGGAAAAAAAAAATCAGCAAGTCATCAGTACGTGGAAGATGTGTATCAGGGAACAACTAACTGTAAGGAGTTGTTGCAGGGCAACAATAACTGGAGATTTCATGCAGGTGCCATTTAATTCGAAGTGGGAGGACTGGGGCAGGATAACCTCAATGGGCGAGTTGGTGAAATTCCCGATTTAGTGCAGGATTGGTAAATGGGAGAATTGGTGCAAGGAAGCTGAGCACTAATTACAGCCTTAGAGATATACAGGACGGAAACAGACCCTTCAGTCCAACGTTTACACGCCCAAATGTAAGAATTCTGGCAGCTCTCCACTAAATTGGAGAATCATTACAAGGAACTACTAAATGGAAAAAAATTGGAAAGAGCTTATCGAAATCTAAGAGTTTGCGACAGGGCATCAGAGAATGGGAGAATTCGTGCAGTTCAGCACTAATGGGTCAGTGATGTTAAGTTGCACAAAATGGGAGAATTGGAGCAGGACGATACATTTTGGGAGATTTAGAGGAGGGCACCTCTAAATTGGGAGAGGGTTTCAGTCAGTAGGAAGATTGGGGTAGGAAAGCACTGAGGGGAGAGAACTTGTTCAGGACATAATTAATTGGGGAAATGGTGCTCAGCAACACTGAATTTGAGAGTTTGTGTGGGATATCAGGAAATCAAAGAATCTGGTGCAGGGCGCTGATAACTTCGAGAATTGGAACAAATGGGAGAACACGGTCAGTGAATCAGGAAATAGGACAAATGTTGCAGAGGATTAGTGGTCCAGATTCAGTACAGTGAACCACGAAATGGGGGAGTTGGTGCAGTTCACCAGTGAAAGGAGGATATGTGTAGGATTGGCAATTTGGAGATGTGATGCAGGGATCGTCAAAATTAGAGAATTCTGGCAGAATTGTTGCAGGGAAATACGGAATGGGAGAACTGGTGCACAGTGGAGCTAAATTAGAGAATGGGTGCATGGCACCAGGAAATGGGAGAATTAGAGTAGCGCACTCTGAAATGGTAGAATCGGGCTCGGGCATCAGTAAATGGAAGAATTAGTACAACGATATGAAGAAAAAGGAGATTGGGTGGGAATCAATAAATGGGAGATAAGGTGCATAGTGCTATTACATTGGAAACAGGTGCGAACAGACACTTCAGTCCAACTTGTCAATGATTCAATTTTAGAATTCTGGCAGCGCTCCACGAACTTGGAGAACCATTCCAAGGAACTACTAAATGGAAGAATTGGGGAAGGGCTTATTGAAATAAGAGAATTTGGAATGGGGCACCCGTTCATGGGAGAATTGGTGCCGTTGGCACCAAATGGGAGAATTGCAGGTTCGCGCTAAATGGAGAATGGGTGCAGCGTAGCACCAAATGGCAGAATTCAGGCACGACAATACTTGTGGCGGGAGTGAGAGTAGGGCACCTCTAAATTGGGCGAGCGCATTATTCAATATGAGGATTGGTGGAAGGCAAAACTGAATGGAGAACTTGTTCAGGACGTCAGTAATTGGGGAAAAGGTGCTAAGCAACACTGAATTGGAGATTTGATGCAGGCCATCAGTAAATGAGAGACCTGCTGCACAGTGAAGCAAAATTAGAGAATTGGTGCATGGCAACAGTAAATGGGAGAATTAGAGTAGCGCACCCTTAAATGGTAGAATCAGGCTCGGGCATCAGTAAATGGAAGAATTAGTACAGGGATATGAGTAAATGGGAGACTTGGTGGTAACAATAAATGGGAGATCCTGTGCAAAGTGTCATTACATTAGAAAATTGGTGTGAGTGCCAATATATTAGAAAATTGGAGCAGAGCATGTCTAAATTGGGGAACTGGGGGCAGCCAATCAATAAAGAGAAGAAATGTTACAAGCATCGGTAAATTGGAGATTCAGTTCAGAGCACCACTAAATGAAAACAATTCAGCAGGGCATCCGTACGTGGAAGATGTGTATCAGGGAACAACGAAATGGAAGGAATTGATGCAGGGCATCAATATTGGAGATTTCATGCAGGTGCCTTTAAATTCTAAGTTGGAGGACTGGGGCAGGAGAACACTCAGTGCGAGAGTTGGTGTAGGTTCCCGTATTTGAGTGGGATTGGGAAATGGGAGAATTGGTGCAGGGAAGCTGAGCACTAATTACAGCATTAGAGATGTACAGGACGGAAACAGACCCTTCAGTCCAACTTGTACACGCCTAAATTTAAGAATTCTGGCAGCTCGCCACTAAATTGGAGAATCATTGCAAGGAACTACTAAATGTAAAAAAAATTGGAAAGAGCTTATCGAAATCTAAGAGTTTGCGACAGGGCATCAGAGAATGGGAATATTAGTGCAGTCCAGCACTAATGGGTCAGTTATCTTAAGTGGCAAAAAATGGGAGAATTGGAGCAGGACGATACATTGTGGGAGATTTAGAGGAGCGCAGTGACTCGGCTCCAGCTCCTATATTTTCTATAATACAGGAGGAAGCGGGGACGCTGCTCCAGCTCCATTATTTTCTATAGTACAGGAGGAAGCAGAGACGATGCTCCAGCTCCTTTATTTTCTGTAATATAGGACGAAGCAGGGACGGGGCACTAGCTCCTTTATTTTCTAGAATAGCGGAGGAAGCAGTGACGCTGCTCCAACTCCTTTATTGTCTGGAATAGAGGAAGAAGCAGTGACGCTACTCCAGCTCCTTTATTTTCTACAATACAGGCGGAAGCAGAGACGCTGCTCCAGCACCTTTATTTTTATAATACAGGAGGCAGAAGTGACGTGGCTCCAGCTCCTTTATTTTCTATAATACTGGAGAATGCAGAGACGCTGCTCCAGCTCCTTTATTTTCTATGATACAGGAGGAAGTAGTGAGGCTGCTCCAGCTCCTTTATTTTCAATAATACAGGAGTGAATAGTGCAGTTGCTCCAGCTCCTTTAATTTCTATAATACAGGAGGAAGCAGTGACGCTGCTCCAGCTCCTTTATTTTCTATAATACAGGAGGAAGAAGAGACGCTGCTCCAGCTGCTTTATTTTCTATAATACAGGAGGAAATGAAGACGCTGCTGCAGCTCCTTTATTTTCTATAATACAGGAGGAACAAGAGACGCTGCTCCAGCTGCTTTATCTTCTATAATACAGGAGGAAATGAAGACGCTGCTGCAGCTCCTTTATTTTCTATAATACAGGAGGACGAAGAGACGCTGTTCCAAATCCTTTATTTTCTATAATACAGGAGGAAGCAGTGACGCTGCTCCAGCTTCATTATTTACTATAATACCGGAGGAAGCAGAGACGCTGCTCCAGCTCCGTTATTTTATATAATACAGGAGGAAGCAGTGACGCTGCTCCAACTCCTTTATTTTCTATAATTCAGGAGGAAGCAGTGACGCTGCTGCAGCACCTTTATTTTCTATAACACAGGAGGAAATGGAGACGCTGCTGCAGCTCCTTTATTTTCTATAATTCAGGAGGAAGCAGTGACGCTGCTCCAACTCCTTTATTTTCGAAAATACAGGCGGAAGCAGAGATGCTGCTCCAACTCCTTTATTTTATATAATACAGGAGGAAGCAGAGACGCTGCTCCAGCTCCTTTATTTTCGATAATTCTAGAGGAAGCAGTGACGCTGCTGCAGCACCTTTATTTTCTAGCTGCTGCAGCTCCTTTATTTTCTACAATACACGAGGAAGTAGTGACGCTGCTCCAGCTCCTTTATTTTCTATAATACAGGAGGAAGCACTGACGCTGCTCCAGCTCCTATACTTTCGAAAATACAGGAGGAAATGGAGACGCTGCTCCAACATCTTGATTTTTAATAATACGGAAGGAAGCAGAGATGCTGCTCCAGCTCCTTTATTTTCGATAATACAGGAGGAAGCAGAGATGCTGCTCCAGCTCCTTTATTTTCTATAAAACAAGAAGAAGCAGTGACGCTGCTCCAACTCCTTTATTTGCTATAACACACGAGGAAGCAGAGATGCTGCTTCAGCTCCTTTATTTTCGATAATAAAGGTGGAAGCAGAGTCGCTGCTCCAGCTCCAGTATTTTCTATAATACAGGAGGAAATGAAGACGCTGCTGCAGCTCCTTTATTTTCTACAATACAGGAGGAAACATTGACGCTGCTCCAGCTCCTTTATTTTCTATAACACAGCTGGAAGCAGTGACGCTGCTCCAACCCCTTTATCTCCGATAATAAAGGAGGAAGCAGAGTCGCTGCTCCAGCTCCAGTATTTTCTATAATACAGGAGGAAGAAGAGACGCTCCTCCAGCTGCTTTATTTTCTATAATACAGGAGGAAATGAAGACGCTGCTGCAGCTCCTTTATTTTCTATAATACAGGAGGAAGAAGAGACGCTACTCCAAATCCTTTATTTTATATAATACAGGAGGAAGCAGTGACGCTGCTCCAACTCCTTTCTATTCTATAATACAGGAGGAAGCAGTGACGCTGCTCCAACTCCTTTATTTTATATAATACAGGAGGAAGCAGTGACGCTGCTCCAACTCCTTTATTTTCTATAATACAGGCGGAAGCAGAGATGCTGCTCCAACTCCTTTATTTTATATAATACAGGAGGAAGCAGAGACGCTGTTCCAGCTCCTTTATTTTCTAAAATTCTAGAGGAAGCAGTGACGCTCCTGCAGCACCTTTATTTTCTATGATGCAGGAGGAAATGCAGACGCTGCTGCAGATCCTTTATTTTCTACAATACAGGAGGAAGTAATGACGCTGCTCCAGCTCCTTTTTTTCTATAATACAGGAGGAAGCACTGACTCTGCTCCAGCTCCTATACTTTGGAAAATACAGGAGGAAATGGAGACGCTGCTCCAACATCTTTATTTTTAATAATACGGAAGGAAGCAGAGATGCTGCTCCAGCTCCTTTATTTTCGATAATACAGGAGGAAGCAGAGATGCTGCTCCAGCTCCTTTATTTTCTATAAAACAAGAAGAAGCAGTGACGCTGCTCCAACTCCTTTATTTGCTATAACACACGAGGAAGCAGAGATGCTGCTTCAGCTCCTTTATTTTCTATAATACAGGAGGAAACAGTGACGCTGCTCCAGCTCCTTTATTTTCTATAAAACAAGAGGAAGCACTGACTCTGCTCTAGCTCCTTTATTTTCTATAACACAGCTGGAAGCAGTGACGCTGCTCCAACTCCTTTATTTTCGATAATACAGGAGGAAGCAGAGACGCTGCTGCAGCCCCAGTATTTTATATAACACAGGTCGAAGCAGTGACGCTGCTCCAACTCCTTTATTTTCTATAATAGAGGAGGAAGCAGAGACCCTTCTCTAGCTCCTTTATTTTCTATCACACAAAAGGAAGCAGAGACGCTTCTCGAGCGCCTTTATTTTCGATTACACTGGAGGCAGTAGTGACGCTGCTCCAGCTCCTTTATTTTCTATAATACAGGAGGTCGAAGAGACGCTGCTCCAAATCCTTTATTTTATATAATACAGGAGGAAGCAGTGACGCTGCTCCAACTCCTTTATTTTCTATAATTCAGGAGGAAGAAGTGACGCTGCTCCAACTCCTTTATTTTCAATAATACAGGCGGAAGCAGAGATGCTGCTCCAACTCCTTTATTTTATATAATACAGGAGGAAGCAGAGACGCTGCTCCAGCTCCTTTATTTTCTATAATTCTAGAGGAAGCAGTGACGCTGCTGCAGCACCTTTATTTTCTATAATGCAGGAGGAAATGCAGGCGCTGCTGTAGCTCCTTTATTTTCTACAATACAGGTGGAAGCAGTGACGCTGCTCTAACTCCTTTATTTTCGATAATAAAGGAGGAAGCAGAGACGCTGCTCCAGCTCCAGTATTTTCTATAATACAGGAGGAAATGAAGACGCTGCTGCAGCTCCTTTATTTTCTATAATACAGGAGGAAGAAGAGACGCTGCTCCAGCTGCTTTATTTTCTATAATACAGGAGGAAATGAAGACGCTGCTGCAGATCCTTTATTTTCTATAATACAGGAGGAAGAAGAGACGCTGCTCCAAATGCTTTATTTTATATAATACAGGAGGAAGCAGTGACGATGCTCCAACTCCTTTATATTCTATAATACAGGAGGAAGCAGTGACGCTGCTCCAGCTCCTTTAGAGACGCTGCTCCAGCTGCTTTATCTTCTATAATACAGGAGGAAATGAAGACGCTGCTGCATCTCCTTTATTTTCTATAATATAGGAGGACGAAGAGACGCTGTTCCAAATCCTTTATTTTCTATAATACAGGAGGAAGCAGTGACGCTGCTCCAGCTTCATTATTTACTATAACACAGGTGGAAGCAGTGACGCTGCTCCAACTCCATTATTTTCTATAATAGAGGACGAAGCAGTGACGCTGAACCAACTCCTTTATTTTCTATAATAAAGGAAGAAGCAGAGACGCTTCTCTCGCTCCTTTATTTTCTATCACACAGGAGGAAGCAGAGACTCTTCTCTTGCTCCTTTATTTTCTATTATACAGGAGGAAGCAGAGACGCTTCTCGAGCTGCATTATTTTCTATAATACAGGAGGAAGCAGTGACGCTGCTCCACCTCCTTTATTTTGTATCACACAGGAGGAAGCAGAGACGGTGCTCCAACTCTTTTATTTTCTATAATACAGGAGGGAGCGGTGACGCTGCTCCTGCTCCGTTATTATCGATAATACAGGAGGAATCAGTAAGGCTTCTTCAGCTCCTTTATTTTCTATAATACAGGAGGAAGCAGTGACGCTACTCCAGCTCCTTTTTTTGCTGTAATACAGGAGGAAGCAGTGACGCTGCTCCAGCTCCTTTATTTTCTATAATACAGGAGGAAGCAGTGACGCTGCTCCACCACCTTTATTTTCTATAATACAGGAGGAAATGGCGAATCTGCTCCAGCTCCTTTATTTTATAAATACAGGAGGAAGCAGTGACGCTGCTCCAGGTCCTTTATTTTCTTTCATACAGGAGGAAGTAAAGACGCTGCTCCAAATCCTTTATTTTCTATAATACAGGAGGAAGCAGTGACGCTGCTCCAGCACCTTTATTTTCTATGATACAGGAGGAAGCAAAGACGCTGCTGCAAATCCTTTGTTTTCGATAACACAGGAGGAAGCAGAAACGCTGCTCCAACACCTTTATTTTCTATAATACAGGCGGAAGCAGAAATGCTGCTCCAACTCCTTTATTTTATATAATACAGGAGGAAATGGAGACGCTGCTGCAGCTCCTTTATTTTCTATAATGCAGGACGAAGCAGTGACGCTGCTCCAGCTCCTTTATTTTCTATAATACAGGAGGAAGCACTGACGCGGCTCCAGCTCCTTCACTTTCTAAAATACAGGAGGAAATGGAGACGCTGCTCCAACATCTTTATTTTTAATAATACGGAAGGAAGCAGAGACGCTGCTCCAGCTCCTTTATTTACGATAATACAGGAGGAAGCAGAGATGCTGCTCCAGCTCCTTTACTTTCCATAAAACAAGAGGAAGCAGTGACGCTGCTCCAACTCCTTTATTTGCTATAATAAAGCAGGTATTATAACGGACCTGCTTCTATATATAGCAGGTGTTGTGGGCGGCACGGTGGCACAGTGGTTAGCACTGCTGCCTCACAGCGCTTGAGACCCGGGTTCAATTCCCGCCTCAGGCGACTGACTGTGTGGAGTTTGCACGTTCTACCCGTGTCTGCGTGGGTTTCCTCCGGGTGCTCCGGTTTCCTCCCACAGTCCAAAAGATGTGCAGGGTCAGGTGAATTGGCCATGCTAAATTGCCCGTAGTGTTAGGTAAGGGGTAAATGTAGGGGTATGGGTGGGTTTCGCTTCGGCGGGTCGGTGTGGACTTGTTGGGCCGAAGGGCCTGTTTCCACACTGTAATGTAATCTAATCTAATCTAATCTAATCTAATACACGAGGAAGCAGAGGTGCTGTCTCGGGACCTTTATTTTCTATAATACAGGCGGAAGCAGAGGTGCTGCTCCAACTCCTTTATTTTCTATAATATAGGAGGAAGCAGAGGTGCTGCTCCAGCTCCTTTATGTTCTCTTATGCAGGAGGAAGCAGTGACGCTGCTCCAGCTCCTTTATTTTCAATCATACAGGAGGACGCAGAGGCGCGGCTTCAACTCCATTATTTTTTGGATTACATCAGGAAGCAGAGACGTTTCTCGAGCTCCTTTATTTTCTATAATACTCGAGGAAGCAGTGACGCTGCTACAACTCCTTTATTTTCTTTAATGCAGGAGGAAGCAGAGACGCTGAACCAACTCCTTTATTTTCTATAATAGAGGAGGAAGCAGAGACGCTTCCTAGCTCCTTTATTTTCTATCACACAGGAGGAAGCAGAGACGCTTCCTAGCTCCTTTATTTTCTATCACACAGGAGGAAGCAGAGACGCTGCTCCAGCTCCAGTATATTCTATAATACAGGAGGAAGCAGTGACTCTTCTCGAGCTCCTTTATGTTCTATAATACAGGAGGAAGCAGAGACGCTTCACGAGCTCTATTATTTTCTGCAATACAGGAGGAAGCAGTGACGGCGCTCCAGCTCCTTTATTTTCTATCACATAGGAGGAAGCAGAGACGCTGCTCCCGCTCCTTTATTTTCTATCATACAGGAGGAAGCAGAGACGCTGCTCCAACTCTTTTATTTTCTATACTACAGGAGGGAGCGGTGACGCTGTTCCTGCTCCGTTATTATCTATAATACAGGAGGAAGCAGTAAAGGTTCTCCAGCTCCTATATCTTCTATAATACAGGAGAACGCAGAGATGCTGCTCCAGCTCCTTTATGTTCTATGATACAGTAGGAAGCAGAGACGCTGCCCCAGCTCATTTATTTTCTATAAAACAAGAGGAAGCAGTGACGCTGCTCCAACTCCTTTATTTTCTATCATACAGGAGGAAGCAGAGACGCTGCTCCAGCTCTTTTTATTCTGAAATACAGGAGGAAGCAGAGACACTGCTCCAGCTCTTTATATTCTGAAATACAAGAGGAAGCAGTGACACTGCTCCAGCTCCTTTATTTTCTATAACACAGGCGGAAGCAGAGATGCTGCTCCAGCTCCTTTATTTTCTATAATACAGGACGAACTAGATTCGACGCCCCAGCTCCATTATTTTCTATATTACTGGAGGAAGCAGAGACCCTGCTCTAGCTGCTTTATTTTCTATAATACAGGAGGAAGCAGTGACACTGCTCCAACTCCTTTATTTTCTATAATGCAGGAGGTAGCAGAGACATTTGTCGAGCTCCATTATTTTCTAAAATATAGGAGGAAGCAGTGACGCTGCTCCAGCTACTTTACTTTACATAATATAGGAGGAAGCAGTGACGCTGCTCATGCTCCTTTATTTTCTAAAGTACAGTTGGATGCAGTGACGCAGCTCCAGCTCCTTTATTTTCTATAACAGAGGAGGAAGCAGTCATGCTGCTACAGCTCCTTTGGTTTACCTAATACAGGAGGAAGCAGAGAGGCTACTCCGTCTCCTTTATTTTCTATAATACAGGAGTAAGCAGTGACGCTGCTCCAGCTCCTTTATTTTCTATAATACAGGAGGAACAGAGACGCTGCTCCATCGCCTTCATTTTCTATAATACAGGAGGAAGCAGAGATGCTGCATCCAGCTGATTTATATTCTATAATACAGGAGGAAGCAGAGACTCTGCTCCAGCTCCTTTATTTTCTATAATAGAAGAGGAAGCAGTGACGCTGCTCCAGCTCCTTTATTGTCTATAATACAGGAGGAAGCAGAGAAACCGCTCCAGCTCCTTTATTTTATATAATACAGGAGGAGGGCAGTGACGCTACTCCAGCGCCATTAGTTTCTACAATACACGAGGAAGCAGTGACGCAGCCCCAGCTGATTTATTTTCTGTTATACAGGAGGAAGCAGTGACACTGCTCCAGCTTCTTTATTTTCTGTCATACAGGTGGAAGCAGTGACGCTGCTCCAGCTCCTTTATTTTCTGTAATACAGGAGGAAGCGGAGACCCTGGTCCAGCTCCTTTATTTTCTATAAAAGAAGAGGAAGCAATTACGCTGCTCCAACTCCTTTATTTTCTATAATACAGGAATAAGCAGAATCACTGCTCCAGCTGCTTTGTTTTCTATAATACAGGAGGAAGCAGTGACGCTGCTCCAGCTCCATTATTTTCTATAATACAGTAGGAACCGGAGACGCCTCTCAAGCTTCTTTATTTTCTATAATGCAGGAGGTAGCAGAGACATTTCTCCAGCTCCATTATTTTCTATAATACAGGAGGAATCAGAGACGTTTCTCGATCTCCTTTATTTTCAATAATAGAGGAGGCAGCAGTGACGCTTCTCCAGCTCCTTTATTTTCTATAATACAGGAGGAAGCAAAGACACTTCTCGAGTTCCATTATTTTCTACAATACAGGAGGAAGCAGAAACGCTGCTCCAGCTCCTCTATTTTCTATCATACAGGACGATGCAGAGACGCTGCTTCACCTCCTTTATTATCTGTAATACAGGAGGAAGCAGTGACACTGCTCAAACTCCATTATTTTCTATAATACAGTAGGAAGCAGAGACGGCTCTCTAGCTTCTTTATTTTCTATAATGCAGGAGGTAGCAGAGACATTTCTCGAGCTCCTTTATTTTCTATAATACAGGAGGAAGCCAGAGACGCTTCTCGAGCTCCATTTTTTGTTATATACAGGAGGAATCAGAGACGTTTCTCGATCTCCTTAATTTTCTATAATACAGGAGGCAGCAGTGACGCTTCTCCAGCTCCTTTATTTTCTGTAATACAGAAGGAAGCAAAGACGCTTCTCGAGTTCCATTATTTTTTATAATACAGGAGGAAGCAGAAACGCTGCTGCAGCTCCTTAATTTTCTATCATCCTGGACGAAGCAGAGACTCCTTTATGTTCTATAATACAGGAGGAAATGGAGACGCTGCTCCAGCTTCGTTATTTTTTATAATACAGTAGGAAGCAGAGACGCTGCTCCAGCTCCTTTTTTTGTGTAATACAGGAGGAAGCAGAGACACTGCTCCAGCTCCTTTATTTTCTATAACACAGGAGGAAGCAGTGACGCAGCTCCAGCTCCTTTACTTTCTCTAATACAGGCTGAAGCAGCGAGGCTGCTCCAGCTCCTTTAGTTTCTCTAATACAGGCGGAAGCAGAGATGCTGCTCCAGCTCCATTATTTTCTATCATACAGGAGGAACCAGAGACGCTGCCCCAGCTCCATTATTTTCTATCATACTGGAGGAAGCAGAGACCCAGCTCCAGCTGCTTTATTTTCTATAATACAGGAGGAAGCAGTGACACTGCTCCAGCTCCTTTACTTTCTATAATACAGGAGGAACCAGAGACGCTGCCCCAGCTCCATTATTTTCTATCATACTGGTGGAAGCTGAGACACTGCTCCAGCTCCATTATTTTCTATAATACAGGAGGAAGCAGAGACGCTTCTCCAGCATCCTTATTTTCTATAATGCAGGAGGTAGCAGAGACATTTGTCGAGCTCCATTATTTTCTATAATATAAGAGGAATCAGTGACGTTTCTCGATCTCCTTTATTTTCTATCATACAGGAGGAAGCAGAGATGCTGCTCCAACTCCTTTATTTTCTTTCATACAGGAGGAAGCAGAGACGCTGCTCCAGCTGCTTTATTTTCTATCATACAGGAGAAAGCAGGCGCGCTGCTCCAGTTCCTTTATTTTCCATCATACAGGAGGAAGCAGAGACACAGCACCAACTCCTTTATTTTCTGTAATATAGGAGGAAGCAGTGACGCTGTTCCTGCTCCTTTATTTTCTATAATACAGGAGGAAGCAGTGACGCTTCTCCAGCTCCTTTATTTCGTATGAAATTAGAGGAAGCAGTGACGCTGCTCATGCTCTTTATTTTCTAAAATACAGGGGAAGCAGAGACGCTGCCGCAGCTCCGTTATTTTATATAATACAGGAGGAAGCAGTGACGCTACTCCAGCTCCATTATTTTCTATAATACAGGAGGAAGCAGAGACGCTCCTCCATCTCTTTTATTTCCAATAATACAGGAGGAAACAGTAACACTGCTCCAACACCTTTATTTTCTATAATACAGGAGGAAGCAGAGACGCTGCCAAACTCCATTATTTTATATAATACAGGAGGAAGCAGTGACGCTGCTCCCGCTCCTTTTTTTGCAATAATACACGAGGAAGCAGTGACGCTGCTCATGCTCCTTTATTTTTATCAAACAGGAGGAAGCAGTGACGCTGCTCATGCTCCTTTATTTTCTATTACAGAGGAGGAAGCAGTCACGCTGCTACAGCTCCTTTGTTTTACATAATACAGGAGGAAGCAGAGACACTGCTCCAGCTCCTTTATTTTCTATTACAGAGGAGGAAGCAGTCACGCTGCTACAGCTCCTTTGTTTTACATAAGACAGGAGGAAGCAGAGACACTGCTCCAGCTCCTTTATTTTCTATAACACAGGAGGAAGCAGTGACGCTGCTCCAGCTCCTTTTTTTGCAATAATACACGAGGAAGCAGTGACGCTGCTCATGCTCCTTTATTTTTGTCAAACAGGAGGAAGCAGTGACGCTGCTCATGCTCCTTTATTTTCTATTACAGAGGAGGAAGCAGTCACGCTGCTACAGCTCCTTTGTTTTACATAATACAGTTGGATGCAGTGACGCAGCTCCAGCTCCTTTATTTTCTATTACAGAGGAGGAAGCAGTCACGCTGCTACAGCTCCTTTGTTTTACATAATACAGGAGGAAGCAGAGACACTGCTCCAGCTCCTTTATTTTCTATAACACAGGAGGAAGCAGTGACGCTGCTCCAGCTCCTTTAGTTTATCTAATACAGGCGGAAGCAGAGATGCTGCTCCCCCTCCATAAATTTATATCATATAGGAGGAAGCACAGACAGCAGTTGATGCAGCCCCAACTCCTTTATTTTCTATAATACAGGAGGAAATGGAGACGCTGCTCCAGCTTCGTTATTTTTTATAATAAGGTAGGACGCAGTGACGCTGCTCCAGCTCCTTTTTTTCTGTGATACAGGAAGAAACAGAGACACTGCTCCAGCTCCTTGATTTTCTATAACACAGGAGGAAGCAGTGACGCTGCTCCTGCTCCTTTAGTTTCTCTCATACAGGCGGAAGCAGAGATGCTGCTTCAGCTCCATTATTTTCTAACATACAGGAGGAAGCACAGACACTGTTCCAGCTGCTTTGCTTTCCATAATAAAGGAGGAAGCTGTGACACTGCTCCAACTCCTTTATTTTCTATAAGACAGGAGAAAGCAGAGATGCTGCTCCAGCTCCTTTATTTTCTATAATACAGGAGGAACCAGAGACGCTGCCCCAGCTCCATTATTTTCTATCATACTGGAATAAGCAGAGACGCTGCTCCAGCTGCTTTATTTTCTATAATACAGGAGGAAGCAGTGACGCTGCTCCAGCTCCATTATTTTCTATAATACAGGAGGAAGCAGAGACGCTTCTCCAGCTTCCTTATTTTCTATAATGCAGGAGGTAGCAGAGACATTTGTCGAGCTCCATTATTTTCTATCATATTAGAGGAATCAGTGACGTTTCTCGATCTCCTTTATTTTCTATCATACAGGAGGAAGCAGAGATGCTGCTCCAACCCCTTTATTTTCTGTCATACAGGAGGAAGCAGAGACGCTGCTGCAACTCCTTTATTTTCGATAATACAGGAGGAAGCAGAGATGCTGCTCCAGTTCCTTTATTTTCCATCATACAGGAGGAAGCAGAGACGCTGCTGCAGCTCCTTTATTTTCTGTAATACAGGAGGAAGCAGTGACGCTGTTCCTGCTCCTTTATTTTCTATAATAAAGGAGGAAGCAGTGACGCTTCTCCAGCTCCTTTATTTCGTATGAAATTAGAGGAAGCAGTGACACTGCTCCAGCTGCTTTATTTTCTAAAATACAGGTGGAAGCAGTGACGCTGCTGCAGCTCCTTTATTTTCTGTAATAGAGGGCGAAGCAGAGACGCTGCTCCAGCTCCATTATTTTCTATAAAACAAGAGGAAGCAGTTACGCTGCTCCAGCTCCTTTATTTTCTGTAATAGAGGGCGAAGCAGAGACGCTGCTCCAGCTCCATTATTTTCTATAAAACAAGAGGAAGCAGTTACGCTGCTCCAGCTCCTTTATTTTCTATAATACAGGAATAAGCAGAGTCACTGCTCCAGCTGCTTTGTTTTCGAGAATACAGGAGGAAGCACTGACACTGCTCCAACCCCTTTGTTTTGTATAATACGGAGGTGTCAAGCTGCTAAATCCAGAGTTTCCTGGAAGCCTGCAAACATATAGACTCACAAAGGCTTCGGTAATGTCATGCAGAGTGATCTCTTTACTACAGAGGAGTATGGAATATGGAGGGGTGGGACCCAAAAGTAATTTAGAAAGGAAACAGTGTGTATGAATTGATGCTGGCAAGAAAGAGCAAGCGATGTTTAGCAGACGTATTTTCAATAAAGAAAATGAAAATAAGTTAAGTAAGGAATATA